>NW_027436888.1:10000-102918 GCF_047716275.1 Strix uralensis
CCAAGACTGTCACTCAGAGTCCAAGACAGACACTCAAAGTCCAACACAGTCACTCAAAGTCCAAGACTGTCACTCAGAGTCCAAGACAGACACTCAGAGTCCAACACAGTCCAAGACAGACACTCAAAGTCCAACACAGTCCAAGACAGACACTCAAAGTCCAAGACTGTCACTCAGAGTCCAACACAGACACTCAAAGTCCAACACAGTCCAACACAGTTACTCAAAGTCCAAGACAGTCCAACACAGTTACTCAAAGTCCAAGACTGTCACTCAGAGTCCAACACAGACACTCAAAGTCCAGGACAAAGTCCAACACAGTCACTCAAAGTCCAAGACTGTCACTCAGAGTCCAACACAGACACTCAAAGTCCAACACAGTCCAACACAGTCACTCAAAGTCCAACACAGTCCAACACAGTTACTCAAAGTCCAAGACTGTCACTCAGAGTCCAACACAGACACTCAAAGTCCAGGACAAAGTCCAACACAGTCACTCAAAGTCCAACACAGTCCAAGACAGACACTCAAAGTCCAAGACTGTCACTCAGAGTCCAACACAGACACTCAAAGTCCAACACAGTCCAACACAGTCACTCAAAGTCCAACACAGTCCAAGACAGACACTCAAAGTCCAAGACTGTCACTCAGAGTCCAACACAGACACTCAAAGTCCAAGACTGTCACTCAGAGTCCAACACAGACACTCAAAGTCCAACACAGTCCAACACAGTCACTCAAAGTCCAACACAGTCACTCAAAGTCCAAGACTGTCACTCAGAGTCCAAGACAGACACTCAAAGTCCAAGACTGTCACTCAGAGTCCAACACAGACACTCAAAGTCCAACACAGTCCAACACAGTCACTCAAAGTCCAACACAGACACTCAAAGTCCAACACAGTCCAACACAGTCACTCAAAGTCCAACACAGTCCAACACAGTTACTCAAAGTCCAAGACTGTCACTCAGAGTCCAACACAGACACTCAAAGTCCAGGACAAAGTCCAACACAGTCACTCAAAGTCCAACACAGTCCAAGACAGACACTCAAAGTCCAAGACTGTCACTCAGAGTCCAACACAGACACTCAAAGTCCAACACAGTCCAACACAGTCACTCAAAGTCCAACACAGTCCAACACAGTCACTCAAAGTCCAAGACTGTCACTCAGAGTCCAAGACAGACACTCAAAGTCCAAGACTGTCACTCAGAGTCCAACACAGACACTCAAAGTCCAACACAGTCCAACTCAGTCACTCAAAGTCCAACACAGTCACTCAAAGTCCAAGACTGTCACTCAAAGTCCAAGACTGTCACTCAGAGTCCAGGACAAAGTCCAACACAGTCCAACACAGTCACTCAAAGTCCAACACAGTCCAAGACAGACACTCAAAGTCCAAGACTGTCACTCAGAGTCCAACACAGACACTCAAAGTCCAACACAGTCCAACACAGTCCAACACAGTCACTCAAAGTCCAAGACTGTCACTCAGAGTCCAACACAGACACTCAAAGTCCAGGACAAAGTCCAACACAGTCACTCAAAGTCCAACACAGTCCAACACAGACACTCAAAGTCCAACACAGTCACTCAGAGTCCAACACAGTCACTCAGAGTCCAACACAGTCACTCAAAGTCCAACACAGTCACTCAAAGTCCAACACAGTCACTCAAAGTCCAAGACTGTCACTCAGAGTCCAAGACTGTCACTCAGAGTCCAGGACAAAGTCCAAGACTGTCACTCAAAGTCCAACACAGTCCAACACAGTTACTCAAAGTCCAAGACTGTCACTCAAAGTCCAAGACTGTCACTCAAAGTCCAACACAGACACTCAAAGTCCAGGACAAAGTCCAACACAGACACTCAAAGTCCAGGACAAAGTCCAACACAGACACTCAAAGTCCAGGACAAAGTCCAACACAGTCACTCAAAGTCCAACACAGTCCAAGACAGACACTCAAAGTCCAAGACTGTCACTCAGAGTCCAACACAGTCACTCAAAGTCCAACACAGTCCAACACAGTCACTCAAAGTCCAACACAGACACTCAAAGTCCAACACAGACACTCAAAGTCCAACACAGACACTCAAAGTCCAACACAGACACTCAAAGTCCAACACAGTCCAACACAGTCACTCAAAGTCCAACACAGTCACTCAAAGTCCAACACAGTCACTCAAAGTCCAACACAGACACTCAAAGTCCAACACAGACACTCAAAGTCCAACACAGACACTCAAAGTCCAACACAGACACTCAAAGTCCAACACAGTCCAAGACAGTCACTCAGAGTCCAAGACAGTCACTCAGAGTCCAGGACAAAGTCCAAGACAGTCACTCAGAGTCCAAGACAGTCACTCAGAGTCCAACACAGTCACTCAGAGTCCAGGACAAAGTCCAAGACAGTCACTCAGAGTCCAACACAGTCCAAGACAGTCACTCAGAGTCCAACACAGTCCAAGACAGTCACTCAGAGTCCAACACAGTCCAAGACAGTCACTCAGAGTCCAAGACTGTCACTCAGAGTCCAGGACAAAGTCCAAAACAGTCACTCAGAGTCCAACACAGTCCAAAACAGTCACTCAAAGTCCAACACAGTCCAAAACAGTCACTCAGAGTCCAACACAGTCACTCAGACTCCAAGACAAAGTCCAAGACAGTCACTCAAAGTCCAACACAGTCCAAGACAGTCACTCAAAGTCCAACACAGTCCAAGACTGTCACTCAAAGTCCAACACAGTCCAACACAGTCACTCAAAGTCCAAGACTGTCACTCAAAGTCCAAAACAGTCACTCAAAGTCCAAAACAGTCACTCAAAGTCCAACACAGTCCAAGACAGTCACTCAGAGTCCAAGACAGTCACTCAGAGTCCAAGACAGTCACTCAGAGTCCAAGACAGTCACTCAGAGTCCAAGACAGTCACTCAGAGTCCAAGACAAAGTCCAAGACAGTCACTCAGAGTCCAACACAGTCCAAGACAGTCACTCAGAGTCCAACACAGTCACTCAGAGTCCAGGACAAAGTCCAAAACGGTCACTCAGAGTCCAACACAGTCCAAGACAGTCACTCAAAGTCCAACACAGTCCAAGACAGTCACTCAAAGTCCAAGACTGTCACTCAGAGTCCAGGACAAAGTCCAAAACAGTCACTCAGAGTCCAACACAGTCCTAAACAGTCACTCAAAGTCCAACACAGTCACTCAAAGTCCAACACAGTCCAAAACAGTCACTCAAAGTCCAACACAGTCACTCAGACTCCAAGACAAAGTCCAAGACAGTCACTCAAAGTCCAACGCACACTCTAAGTCAAAGCCTAAGTCCGGCACGCAAACTACAACACAATCAAAGTCCAATGCACACGGTCAAACTCCAACACAAAGTCCGAGTCAAATGCACGCAATCAAAGGCAACATCCGACCGCGACTCGCACGGTCAAAGTCCGACACGCACGGGCAAAGGCAAAGAGACGAAGACGGACGCGAAGCCGGAGACGGAGGGGCAAAGTCGGACGACGGCTAATGCGAAGGGGGGCAAAGTCAGGCGGGGAGAGAGACAGATTCGGACGTCCAAAAAAACCACACGGGAGCCGACCCCGACGTACACGCCTTTATTACCCCCCCAAAAAAAACCACACGGAGCCGACCCCGACATACACACCTTTATTAATGCTACATTACAGAATAGCTTTTACTTACTTAATAACATAACAACCGACAGCTAATACCCCTTCGAGGAGCCTACGCCGCGCAAAACCTTTCTTTCCTTAGTAAACCTTACGAGCGTGGCAAATGTGCCTTTGCTACGGCCACATTACAAACCACCTTTACTTACTAATTAAACCTTAAAAAAAACAACAAATACACCTTCATTGAACCTACATTACACAAACACACTTATGGACTTCATAAACCCTAAGGGGTGCTTCACCTGCTGACATTTAAGGTCATTCCACACATCTATATTACCATCAGATCTTTACTAAGTATATTCATAACTGTTCAGAGACTACTATGATATACATGATGCCAAGAACACCGCTCCCGTCGGCCTCCCAAATCACCCCGCCTGTGAAAACTGCATCGCTGCAAGGAGCGACGGGGGGGGGGGGGGAAACCCAGCTGGGATTTTTTTATTCCATATTGTTTTCTTGCCTTACTACTCCAAAAACTCTACCCCACCTGCAACAAAAAACCCCACATTACATTACACAGCCATTCTCACACAGACACGTTCTAAGCATCCCACTCATTCAGCTACCATGATGACCACCCCCTGCTCTCAGAAAACCCATCCCGCTATCGCGCCGCCACATCCGGCCCTCTCACCGTGGCTCCCCGGGAACGCCGTTCCCGGAGGCCTCCCGGATGGCCCCGCCTGCGAAAACCCCGTCCCTGCGCCGCTCCGCGCCCGAACTTTGGCGACGATCGTCGCCTCGCGGACCGGCCGGGACCGGGGAAAAAAAAAACCAGCCGGGGGAAAAAAAAAAAAAATCCCCCGGCTGGGGTTTTTTTATTCTATATTGGTTTTTGCCTAACTATACTCCACCTGAAAGAAAAAAAAAAAATTACATTAAACAGCCATGCACACACACACATTCCAAACACACCACTCACTCGGCTACTCTGCTAACCGCCCCCCGCTCTCAGCAAACCCATCCCGCTACCCCACCGCCACGACCGGCCCTCTCCCCGTGGCTCCTCGGGAACGCCGTTCCCGGGACCCTCCCGGACGGCCCCGCCTGCGAAAACCCCGTCCCTGCGCCGCTTCGCGCCCGAACTTTGGCGACGATCGTCGCCTCGCGGACCGGCCGGGACCGGGGAAAAAAAAAACCCAGCCGGGGGAAAAAAAAAAAATCCCCCGGCTGGGGTTTTTTTATTCTATATTGTTTTTTTGCCTAACTATACTCCACCTGCAAGAAGAAAAAAATTTCCATTAAACAGCCATGCACACACACACACACACACACACACACATTCCAAACACACCACTCACTCGGCTACTCTGCTAACCGCCCCCCGCTCTCAGCAAACCCATCCCGCTACCCCACCGCCACGACCGGCCCTCGCCCCGTGGCTCCTCGGGAACGCCGTTCCCGGGAGCCTCCCGGACGGCCCCGCCTGCGAAAACCCCGTCCCTGCGCCGCTCCGCGCCCGAACTTTGGCGACGATCGTCGCCTCGCGGACCGGCCGGGACCGGGGAAAAAAAAACCCAGCCGGGGGAAAAAAAAAAAAAAAATCCCCCGGCTGGGGTTTTTTTATTCTATATTAGTTTTTTGCCTAACTATACACCACCTGCAAGAAGAAAAAAATTTCCATTAAACAGCCATGCGCACACACACACACACACATTCCAAACACACCTCCCATTCGGCTACTCTGCTAACCGCCCCCTGCTCTCAGCAAACCCATCCCGCTACCCCACCGCCACGACCGGCCCTCGCCCCGTGGCTCCTCGGGAACGCCGTTCCCGGGAGCCTCCCGGGCGGCCCCGCCTGCGAAAACCCCGTCCCTGCGCCGCTCCGCGCCCGAACTTTGGCGACGATCGTCGCCTCGCGGACCGGCCGGGACCGGGGAAAAAAAAACCCAGCCGGGGGAAAAAAAAAAAAAAAATCCCCCGGCTGGGGTTTTTTTATTCTATATTAGTTTTTTGCCTAACTATACTCCACCTGCAAGAAGAAAAAAATTTCCATTAAACAGCCATGCGCACACACACACACACATTCCAAACACACCTCCCATTCGGCTACTCTGCTAACCGCCCCCCGCTCTCAGCAAACCCATCCCGCTACCCCACCGCCACGACCGGCCCTCGCCCCGTGGCTCCTCGGGAACGCCGTTCCCGGGACCCTCCCGGGCGGCCCCGCCTGCGAAAACCCCGTCCCTGCGCCGCTCCGCGCCCGAACTTTGGCGACGATCGTCGCCTCGCGGACCGGCCGGGACCGGGGAAAAAAAAACCCAGCCGGGGGGAAAAAAAAAAAAAAAATCCCCCGGCTGGGGTTTTTTTATTCTATATTGGTTTTTTGCCTAACTATACTCCACCCGCAAGAAGAAAAAAAATTACATTAAACAGCCATGCGCACACACACACACACATTCCAAACACACCGCTCATTCATCTACCCCGTTAACTGCCGCCCCGCTCTCAGCAAACCCATCCCCCTACCCGACCGCTGCTACCGGGCCTTGCCCCGTGGCTATTTTATTGTTTTTGCCTAACTACTCAAAAAACTCAACTCCACCTGCAACAAAAACAACATTAATTTAAACAGTCACGCACAGGCAGACACATTCTAAGCGCCCCGCTCGCTCGGCTACCGTGCTAACCGCCCCCTGCTCCCGGCAAACCCGTCCCGCTACCCGATCGCCGCCGCCGGCCCTCGCCCCGTGGCTCCTCGGAACGTGGTTCCCGAAGGCCTCGAAATTCGCCCCGCCCGCTAACGCCGTGGCCCGAGCCCGACCTCCCCCCGAACGCCGGCTGTGAACGTCGCCGGATGGAGCGGGTGGGACTAAGTGACTTAAACCTGGTCAAAGAGATTAAGAAATCCCCCTGCTCAACAGCTTCTTTACTATTTTTAAAAGACGCTTTAACTCTTTCTACATCGATATACCCTGGAGTGAAAAACATCCTCGCATACAATGATAAACACTTTCCAAAACTAACGCTCGTTCCGCATCTACTCTATCCGACCGTCACCCGCCAGAGTGGTGGATGGCCCCGATTCTGTAACCGTGCCCAGAATCGGAGATCGTGCGCTTCGAGCCGTCGCCGCCGCTCCGCTCGATCCGTGCCGTGGGCCCTCGTCCTCAGAAGAAGAGGAATACGTTTCCCTCTGTGCGTCGCTCCCGGTCCTTCTTCCTGTCGTACGCTCTCGCGAACTTCACGGAAGGATTCGCTTCTGGAATGCCGGTAGCCCCGTGGTACCTGCAAAAGACAAAAGAAGGAACTCTAGAGCCCGCTCGCCGGCACTTAGCGTCCCCTCCCGGGACCGTTCCGCCCCGTACGGAATGGCTACAAACGCGCAAAGCGGCTCCGCCGCTAACGCGGGCGTCTACGTGCTCCGCGAACGTGACCCGAGGACGCGAGAGCGCCGCACGGGGCGGAGTTAACGCCGCGCCGAAAGACACGGCCCGACGGCGCACGCGAAGACGCCGAGACGATGTGACGCGTATGCCCCGGCGTGGCCTGCCGTGCGAGACGGCCGGAACTCCGGATGAAAGATGGGCGATAACATCCCGGGGACCGACAGAGACAAAATGCTAGGAAAGACTAAAGACTGTCATGACGCAGGGAAGAATCCCTCAGAAGACCTCACGAGACAGAGCGTCACAGAGACTACGCGTACCGGTTAAGCCTGAGCGAGAGCTGCGTGAAATACCTACCGATTCCACCTACGAGACTAAACTAGATGGGGAACGTTGACCTTCTACGTCACGCTTCTTAGCGGTACAGAGCGAGACGGACGGCTGCTGCGCGCGGAGCGGGATACGAGTATGCCCGAGACTCCTCGACGGCGAAGGCCGAGACAAACATCGACACTAAGGAACGCCCGCTAGGCGTACCGCACGGCTCTGCCCGCTCGGCCCGGAGCTGCTTTGCCGGGGCACGTATCTCACGAGAAGTATCGCTCGCCATTTCTACAGTCTTGTTGCAAATTGCCTGCAAGAACAATGCAAAAGCTGACTTACAGGCTTCCCTCGTGTTACCTCTCAATTCGCTTGAGATCCGCTCGACTCCCGCTCACGTGAACGCTGGCTTCGCAAGCTCACGAAATACAGATATAGAGCTATGCGCCGCTCTTGCCGCTTTAATGCCAGACAGCGTAACGCTCAGATCAGACACAACCAAACACAACGCCCAGAGACGCGCCGCCGCCCGACGCCGCCCAGAGACGCCCAGAGACGCGCCGCCGCCCGACGCCGCCCAGAGACGCGCCGCCGCCCCGCACGGGCCCGAGGCCCGCTATCTGCCTCCAGAATTCACAAAACCTAAAGAGCCCTCCCGCCGACCCCGATGTCCTACCCCCTCTTCTAGCCCCGCCCCACCCGCTGCTTTGGCCCCTTGACTTATCTTTCAGAGAGCACGGTCCAGAACTCATGCTCATCGGGAGCACGTCATCTAACCGGGGTTTCCCTGCGGTCACCGCATTGCTCTTCATCACCCGTAACGCAGAACGTCTCCGGTCACCGACACGCCGACGTGTATCGACCTCTACCGCGGCGATGCCCTCCTCGGAATGGCCGCGCGGCTCCCGATAACCGTACGTTGTGCCCCCCCGTCTCCCGTGGAAGCCTAAAAACTGGAGAAACGCGGCCGCCGTCCTACTCGTAAGCGATCGCCCGCTCGGCGGCGCCCGGCCTCCCGGTCCTCTCTTCCGACGACTCGCCTCGAAGCCTCCGCCGTTCGAGCGGAGACCTCGCGACGCCCGCGAAAGCGAAGGCGAACGGTCGTTCGTATGGCCGCGCGATCCTCGGCGATTCGGGTCCCGGCGGACCGCTTAACGACTCTCTCGCCTTTTCTCAAACCGCTCGTGACTCTGCGGCGTCGACGCTCCGGGAAGGAGCGTGGCACCTGCAAAAGAAAGAGGTAAAAGCGCGCGGCGAGATGCCGCCCCGATCCTCGGCTCGCTCGCGGAGCTTCCTCTCCCCTGCTCGTTTACCTTGGCCGCTCGGAGACGGATTCTTCCGTCCGCCGTGCCGAGGCCCGGTCGCCGCCTGTGCTATTCAAACGGGGTATGACTTTAGCTACGATACTATCATGACACCTGAAGAACTGCCGCTCGGGCACGCCGGTCATCGCTCGCCTCGCCGAAGTCCGAGGGCATCCCGCTTCACGCGTCGATTCGCGCCTAGAAAATAAAACCGGAATGGCGTGAGCCCCTCGGAGCCGCCGGTCCCGCGGATCCTCTGACCTCTTCCGTCGCGCATCATGAAGCGGCTTCTCGCTTTGCACTTAAACGACCCGAACCCTGTAAGGAAAGGCATCTCGGTGTTAACCTAGACTTTTACGAGACCAAAGGTTTGTCTTTCCTTTCCATCTCCCTTCTGACTACTGCTAAAATACCCAAAATCCTAAGTACCGAGCCTCATGTGCAAGCTAGGGCTCGTTTGACCCGCTCGATCGCCCGCTCCCTGCGACCCGGAGTCCGCCCTCCGATGCCTGCCGAATGCGAGGAAAATAACCGTGGAGGCTCTCTACGGCTACTCGCCCGGAGATGGACCGCGTGGTCTTCGCCAAAAGCGTCCGGGCGGATGGATGCGTTACTACGCGCTCCCCTCATCTTTACTATGGCTAAACCCCTGGGCGGGACGGGTCCGACCCGGACGCGGACAGACGCCGAACGCGGACGCCACGAGTGACGCGAGAAGACGGCGAGCGACGAGAACGACGGCCGTAGGGAAGATGCCGCCGGCGGAGGCCTACGGCGCCGCGATGGCGGCCCCGAAATGAGAGGCGACCGCTGCGGCCCGTGAGACGAAGTTACCGTCAAAACCGGAACGACGGATGCGTGAGAAGCCGGGTTTTAACTCATAAGATGTGGGGACGAAACCCCAGAAGACTACCGGGTGCCAAAATGACGCTCGAAAGCAC
This sequence comes from Strix uralensis, assembly GCF_047716275.1. NCBI lineage: Eukaryota > Metazoa > Chordata > Aves > Strigiformes > Strigidae > Strix > Strix uralensis. The sequence goes on from NW_027436888.1 coordinate 19,594, forward strand.
GGCCTGGGGCGCCGCCTAGCTCGCCCCTGCGAGAGACGACCGCTCGAGAACGTCCTCGACGCGACGCGCGCCGGACGGATCCGCGCTTCCGGTTATAATCGCGAGACGAGAAGGGCTCGACGGGTGCCGTGCCGACGAGGGGACGTACTCGAGACTCTCGGGAGGGCTATCGAGATGCCTGACGATCGCAAAGACCTACAGAGACGTCTAGACCTGAGGACGGCACGGTATAAGATACGGAACGCAGAACACGCAAAGTACACGACGACACGGACGCGGGCTGGAACTGCCCTGACCACGGTACTCTGGTGCCGAAAAGTGACTCGCTCCCTTTACGGGCGCCTGGGGCGCCGCTCCCGGACGGTCCTCTCCCCTACGCTACCTCGAAAAGCCCTCCCTGCGATTCCCGACCCTGTCCCTTCCTCCCGGACCCTTCCCGCCCTGGACCCTCGACTTAGCTTCTAGAGGGCCGGAGGCCGGACCGTCTTCCGCGACGACCGCGTCGGCCGACCGGGACGCTCCCGAGTCGCCGGGTTCCTCCGCGTCGTCCGCCGAACGTCCGCGAAGCGAGCGACCGGTCGGCGTCGTGTCGGCCGACGCGGCCCTCTTCCGCGACGCCCTCCTCCTCGAAAGCGTGGCCCTTTCGGCTCGCCCGCTCCGTGCCGGTTTCGGTGTCGCATGCCGTGGCCGTCGTCGCTTGTGGCGCCTGTGATTTCAAAAGACGGAATATTATATTTGTGCTCGGGGGAAAACACCGGGCCCGTGCTCCTCCTCTCCGCTGCCCCGGTTCGCCTCAAATGCTCATCCTATTCCAAAGGCTGCCTACGCTGCGCCCGCGAGACGATACGGCGCTCTGCGGGCGATCGGGAAACGCGACGAGCCGTCCCGGATCCCGAAAGACTCCGTGCCTTACGTCCCTGCCTCTTTCCTGACGAATGCTAAAACGTCCCCGCCGTTTTTCTGAGAAAGGCTAACGCTCTGTATACGGATGCTTACGAGATGCTCGCTCCGACCCTCGCTCCGTCCTCTCCCCTTTGGTCCCGTTTACGTGGATGATATCGACGCCTTACGATGTATACGGCGACGCTAGGGAAAAAACCGAGGTCCCGTCTTCGATGAAGTCAGGAAAATGCAATGTATCTAGAATGAAAAGAAAAAATGTAAGTGTACGCTATTAAACTGTTTTACCCGCCCCGCCCCACGGATACAAAATTACTTACCTGAAAAAAACCCACTATGTACCTGTTTGCTTCCTACTATACACACTGCTGAACCTTGACTGATGCTGAAACTCTTGTCTCAGGTACCTCTATTTCTGTGATTATTAAAACACACCTGCCTAAAGAGCTGCCTCGGCTCAAAATCTGCCACTGACTCTGAAGAACACCAGAGCTCTGACCTCAGAGAGGCCCGAGAGCAGAATGAAGAGCTTCCTCGGCTCAAAATCTGCCGCTGACTCTGAAGAACACCAGAGCGCTGACCTCAGAGAGGCCCGAGAGCAGAATGAAGAGCTTCCTCGGCTCAAAAATCTGCCGCTGACTCTGAAGAACACCAGAGCTCTGACCTCAGAGAGGCCCGAGAGCAGAATGAGCTCCCTGATGAGAGGCTGTGGCTCATATACCCTAGGCCCCACCCACCACCCTGACCACGATCACCTGGGAAAGGGGAGGGCTGAACCACCGGAAGGCATAAAGGCACCTGTGGGAGCAGCTGGGAGTTTTCTCCTCTGCCTTAAGTTTGTGACCTGCAAAATGCCGTAGGAAGAAAACGACCCTTACCGGATACGACGATATCCGCTCTTTCGCTAAGTCTATTGTGTCGGCGATGTGACCGGGACGGGAATGAAACCTAGTTTTTCTGGGGTATAGATAGAAAAAGACAGATATCGTGGTAAGCTACGTGGGGAAGTAGTCGGTTAAATGCGATAATAATATCGTTATCCAAAACGAGGCGCTGTAGTTTCCTACGTGAAAACCGAAATGCCGCGGGGTGACTCGTCTTTTCCGGCGAGACCGCGCGTGCTGCCTAAGCCCCCCCGGTGGCGCTACGGGCTTGGGGAGGAGTGGCTGGAGAGCTGCCGGTCAGAGAGGGACCTGGGGGTGTCGATCGACAGCCGGCTGAACGTGAACCGGCAGTGTGCCCGGGTGGCCGACAAGGCCCGTGGCGTCCTGGCCCGTATCAGAAATAGCGTGGCCGGCAGGGACAGGGAAGTGATCTTGCCCCTGTACTCGGCACTGGTAAGGCCGTACCTCGATTACTGTGTTGGGTTTTGGGCCCCTCGCTACAAAAAGGACATTGAATTACTCGAGCGTGTCCAGAGAAGGGCAACGAAGCCGGTGAAGGGTCCGGAGCGCGTGTCGTACGGAGAGCGGCCGAGGGAACTGGGGTTGTTTAGTCTGGAGAAGAGGAGGCTGAGGGGAGACCTCATGGCCCTCTATAGCTACCTGAAAGGAGGTTGCAGAGAGCTGGGGATGAGTCTCTTTAATGAAATAACAAGCGATAGGACGAGAGGGAATGGCCTCCAGCTGCGCCACGGAAGGTTTAGACTAGATGTCAGGAAGTATTTCTTTACAGAACAGGTTATTAGGCAGTGGAATGGATTGCCCGGGGAGGCGGTAGAGTCCGCATCCCTGGAGGTGTTTAAGAGTAGGGTCGACATAGCGCTGAGAGATATGGTGTACATGGGAACTGGCACTGTTAGGTGAATGGTTGGACTGGATGATCTTCGAGGTCCTTTCCAACCTAGTTGATTCTGTGATTCTGTGATTCTGTGATAATGGAACCGTGTCCCGGAGAACGCTAAAGAACGAAGCGGAACTAGATCCTATAAGAATTCCTTCTCGGAAATATCACCGGTTCCGATATAAATTATTTACCGTGCGTCGCCGACGATTCGGAGTGACCTTGACCGTCTCTCCGACTGACTCCCTTAAGAGTCCCGAAGGACGGAAAACACCAAAAAAACGTGGAATTCCCTGAAATGTATCGGAAAGCGTATGAAGAGGCCTGACGCCTAAATTGCTAGAATGAAAAAAAAAAAAAGCAAACTTAACAGAAAAAACCATAGGAGATGCCTAGACGATAGATGAAAGCGATCCTCTTCTCTGAAAAACTCGAGAAGAGATCTAAGCTGACGACGCACGTCTTTGGGATACCGGATACCGAAAAGAGACGTACGATAAGATGCCGAACGAATAGACGCCGCGGGCGAAAAGACGCCGATGCCGAACGGGACGAAGAACCGGAAAAGGGAAAAACCGGTGCTGGGGTACGGGAGAGAGACGGAGGATGAAAAAATGGAAGGAGAGGAAGCGGGACAAAGGCGTCTAGAGAAAAAGAAAAAGGGAGAGCTAGCAGAAGACAGAATAAGAGGGAGCGGGAGAGAAGAAGGAGAGCGGAGGTAAAGGGAAGCAAAAAAATCACGGCGGTGCGGGAGAGAGAGGGGGCCGGGGGAGAGCCCGAAACGCGTGAGAGCGGCGACGGGGCCCCGAAGGGAAGACGCGGCTTCCCGTACGCGTAGCCGCGCTCCCTCGTGTGCCGCGTGGCCGTGCCGCGCTCTGGGTGACGCGCGCGGACCCTGCGGCGCTCGCTGGCGCTCTGGCCCGACGTGGACTGTGAAGAGGGCTCCTTCCTCGTCCGCAGAGCGGGCTCTCTCTTCCTGCGGTGCGAGGCGGGTGCTGCCGAGATGGCCGTGATTTTCTTCTTCTTTCCCTTTCTGGGGCCTCTCTGGATTCGGCCGTGGCGGGGCCTCTCCGGATGTTTGAGCCCGGTTACCGTTGAACCCTCGGCCTTTGATGCCAGGAGTCACGGGGGGACACGGAGGGCAGAAAAGAGTGGAGACCGAAAATAGGTGACAGGCTGAAGGGCAAGTACAGGGCAGAAAACTGTGGAGTGCCAAAAGGGGTGAGAGAAACAAAAAGGGCTCGGTGGGCGACAAAGTGTCGGAAGTGCAAAGAGCGCATAAAAGCCTGAATAAAGGAGGTGGAGGAAAAGCTGCGCGAGGCCAAAATGGAAGGCTGGAAGGGAAATAGAGGCCAGAAAAATGTGGAAGCCAAAAAGGAGTGAGAGACCGAAACGGGGTGGGAGGATGGAGGGAAGTAGACGCCGGGAAAGGTGGAGGCCGAAACGGGGTGGGAGGCCAAAATGGGGTGGGTGGCCAGACAGAAGTAGAGGGCAGAAAAAATTAGAGGCAGAACCATGGTGGGAGGCCCAAACAGGGTGGGAGCTAGAGCAAAGTAGAGGCCATAAAATAGTGGATGCTGAAACAGGGCAGAAGGCCAAAATATAGTGGGAGGCCAGAAGGAAGTAGAGGCCATGAAAGGTGGATGCAAAATCATGCTGTGAGGCCAAAATGGGGTGGAGGCCAGAGGGAAGTAGAGGCCAGAAAAAGTGGAGGTGGAAATGGGGTGGGAGGGCAAAAAGGGGTGGGAAGCTGGAGAGAAGTAGAGGCCAGAAGAAATTTCAAACTGAATCATGGTGGGAGACCGATACGGGGTGGGAGGCCTCTACATCCCTCCATCCTCCCACCCTGTTTTGGCCTCCCACCCCTTTTCAACCTCCACTTTTAATGGCATCTACTTCCATCCAGCCTACCACCACGTTTTGGCCTCCCACCCCATTCCGGCCTCCAATTTTTTCTGGTCTCCCACCCCTTTTGGGCCTCCCACGCCATTTTGTCCTCCAATTTTATTTTTTTAAACCCTAACCCCTCACCTTCACCCTCACCCTAACCCCTAACCCCTCACCATCACCCTAAACCCTCACCCCCAACCCCTAATCCTAACCCCTGACCCTGACCCTAATTCCTAACCCCAACCCCTAACCCCTAACCCTAGAGTCCATCCCCAATTCTGCCCCTTAACCCTAGATCCCACCCCTGACTCCACACCCTAACCCTAGAGCCCATCCCCAACTCCACGCCCTAACTCTAAGCCCACCCCTGAGTCCACCCCCTAACTCTAAGCCCACCCCTGAGTCCACCTCCTACCTCTAAGCCCACCCCTGACTCCACCCCCTAACCCTAAGACCACCCCTGAGTCCACCCCCTAACTCTAAGCCCACCCCTGAGTCCACCTCCTAACTCTAAGCCCATCCCCAATTCCACCCCCTAACCCTAAACCCACCCCCGAGTCCACCCCCTAACTCTAAACCCACCCCCGAGTCCACCCCCTAACTCTAAACCCACCCCCGAGTCCACCTCCTAACACTAAGCCCATCCCTGACTCCACCCCCTAACTCTAAGCCCACCCCTGAGTCCACCTCCTAACCCTAAGCCCACCCCTGAGCCCAACCTTTAAATCTAAGCCCACCCCTGAGTTCACCCCCTAACCATAAGCCTACCCCTGAGTCCACCCCGTACTTCTAAGACCACCCCTAACTCCACCCCCTAACACTAAGCCCACCCCCAAGTCCACCCCCTAACTCTAAGCCCACCCCCGAGTCCACCTCCTAACTCTAAGCCCATCCCCGATTCCACCCCCTAACTCTAAACCCACCACCGAGTCCACCCCCTAACTCTAAACCCACCCCCGAGTCCACCTCCTAACCCTAAGCCCACCCCTGAGCCCAACCCCTAAGTCTAAGCCCACCCCTGACTTCACCCCCTAACCATAAGCCTACCCCTGAGTCCACCCGGTACTTCTAAGACCAAGCCTAACTCCACCCCCTAACACTAAGCCCACCCCCAAGTCCACCCCCTAACACTAAGCCCACCCCCGAGTCCACCCCCTAACTCTAAGCCCACCCTTGAGTCCACCCCCTAAATCTAAGCCCACCCCCGAGTCCACCCCCTAACCCTAGAGCCCACCCCCGAGTCCACTCCCTAACTCTAAGCCCACCCCTGTCTACCCCCTAAACACTACACCCACCCCCGAGTCCACCTCCTAACCCTAAGCCCACCCCTGACTCCACCCCCTAACTCTAACCTGTAACCCTAAGGTGTACAGTGTAACTGTAAACCTAAGGTGTCAGTGTAAGCTGTAACCTACATTGTAATTGGAAGGTGTTACTAAACTGTAACGTGTAATGTGGGTTATAAACTGGAATAGAATCGGTGTGGAAAAAGGGTGCAGGAGGAGGCGCAACCTGGAGTGCAGTGTGTGTGGAAACAGTGACCCGCGGCAGGTGCAACCGCGAATAGGGTCCGGGTGGAAACAGTGACCCGCGGCAGGTGCAACCGCGAATAGGGTCCGGGTGGAAACAGTGACCCGCGGCAGGTGCAACCCCGAATACGGTCCGGGTGGAAACAGTGACCCGCGGCAGGTGCAACCGCGAATAGGGTCCGGGTGGAAACAGTGACCCGCGGCAGGTGCAACCCCGAATACGGTCCGGGTGGAAACAGTGACCCGCGGCAGGTGCAACCGCGAATAGGGTCCGGGTGGAAACAGTGACCCGCGGCAGGTGCAACCGCGAATAGGGTCCGGGTGGAAACAGTGACCCGCGGCAGGTGCAACCGCGAATAGGGTCCGGGTGGAAACAGTGACCCGCGTCAGGTGCAACCGCGAATAGGGTCCGGGTGGAAACAGTGACCCGCGGCAGGTGCAACCCCGAATACGGTCCGGGTGGAAACAGTGACCCGCGGCAGGTGCAACCGCGAATAGGGTCCGGGTGGAAACAGTGACCCGCGGCAGGTGCAACCGCGAATAGGGTCCGGGTGGAAACAGTGACCCGCGGCAGGTGCAACCGCGAATAGGGTCCGGGTGGAAACAGTGACCCGCGGCAGGTGCAACCTGGAATAGGGTCCGGGTGGAAACAGTGACCCGCGGCAGGTGCAACCGCGAATAGGGTCCGGGTGGAAACAGTGACCCGCGGCAGGTGCAACCGCGAATAGGGTCCGGGTGGAAACAGTGACCCGCGGCAGGTGCAACCCCGAATAGGGTCCGGGTGGAACAGTGACCCGCGGCAGGTGCAACCGCGAATAGGGTCCGGGTGGAAACAGTGAGCCGCGGCGGGTGCAACCGCGAATACGGTCCGGGAGGCAACTGTGACCCGCGGCAGGTGCAACCGAGAATAGGGTTCGGGTGGGAAGAGTGACCCGCGGCAGGTGCAACTGCGAATAGGGTTCGGGTGGGAACAGTGACCCGCGGCAGGTGCAACCCCGAATACGGTCCGGGTGGAAACAGTGACCCGCGGCAGGTGCAACCGCGAATAGGGTCCGGGTGGAAACAGTGACCCGCGGCAGGTGCAACCGCGAATAGGGTCCGGGTGGAAACAGTGACCCGCGGCAGGTGCAACCGCGAATAGGGTCCGGGTGGAAACAGTGACCCGCGGCAGGTGCAACCTGGAATAGGGTCCGGGTGGAAACAGTGACCCGCGGCAGGTGCAACCGCGAATAGGGTCCGGGTGGAAACAGTGACCCGCGGCAGGTGCAACCGCGAATAGGGTCCGGGTGGAAACAGTGACCCGCGGCAGGTGCAACCCCGAATAGGGTCCGGGTGGAACAGTGACCCGCGGCAGGTGCAACCGCGAATAGGGTCCGGGTGGAAACAGTGAGCCGCGGCGGGTGCAACCGCGAATACGGTCCGGGAGGCAACTGTGACCCGCGGCAGGTGCAACCGAGAATAGGGTTCGGGTGGGAAGAGTGACCCGCGGCAGGTGCAACTGCGAATAGGGTTCGGGTGGGAACAGTGACCCGCGGCAGGTGCAACCGCGAATAGGGTCCGGGTGGAAACAGTGAGCCGCGGCGGGTGCAACCGCGAATACGGTCCGGGAGGCAACTGTGACCCGCGGCAGGTGCAACCGCGAATAGGGTTCGGGTGGGAAGAATGACCCGCGGCAGGTGCAACTGCGAATAGGGTTCGGGTGGGAAACAGTGACCCTCGGCGGGTGCAACCGCGAATAGGGTCCGGGTGGAAACAGTGACCCGCTGCAGGTGCAACCCCGAATAGGGTCCGGGTGGAAACAGTGACCCGCGGCAGGTGCAACCGCGAATAGGGTCCTTGTGGAAACAGTGACCCGCGGCAGGTGCAACCGCGAATAGGGTCCGGGTAGAAACAGTGACCCGCGGCCTCTACTTCTCTCCAGCCTCCCACCCTTTTTTGGCCTCCCACCCCTTTTTGATCTCCCACCCATTTTCGGCCTCTAATTTTTTCTGGCCTCTACTTCTCTCCAGCCTCCCACCCCTTTTTGGCCTCCCACCTCTTTTTGGCCTCCCACCTCATTTCGGCCTCCAATTTTTTCTGGCCTCTACTATTCACAGGCCTCCCACCCCCTTCTTGCCTCCCACCCCTTTTTGCCTCCCACTCACTTTTGGCCTCCAATTTTTTCTGGCCTCTACTTCTCTCCAGCCTCCCACCCCTTTTTGGCCTCCCACTCTTTTTCGGCCTCTAATTTTTTTCTAGCCTCTACTATTCACCGGCCTCCCACCCCTTTCTGGCCTCCCACCCCTTTTTGCCTCCCACCCCTTTTCGGCCTCCAATTTTTTCTAGCCTCTACTTCTCTCCACCCTCCCACCCTTTTTGGCCTCCCACCCCTTTTTGACCTCCCTCCCCTTTTTGGACTCCAATTATTTTCTGGCCTCTACTTATCACCAGCCTCCCACCATTTGTTGGCCTCCCACTCCTTTTCAGTCTCTAATTCTTTTCGGGCCTCTACTTCCCTCCAGCCTCACACACTTTTTTTCCTCCCACCCCTTTTTGCCTCTGACTCCCTTTTGGCCTCCGATTTTTTTCTGGCCTCTACATCTCTCCAGCCTCCCACCCCTCTTTGGCCTCCCACTCCTTTTTGGCCTCTAATTTCTTCTGGCCTCTACTTCTCACCAGCCACCCACCCTTTTTTGGCCTCCCACCCCTTTTTGGCCTCCCACCCCTTTTCGGCCTCCAATTTTTTCTAGCCTCTACTTCTCTCCAGCCTCCCACCCTTTTTTGGCCTCCCACCCCTTTTTGATCTCCCACCCATTTTCGGCCTCCAATTTTTTTTCTGGCCTCTACTTCTCTCCAGCCTCCCACCATTTTTCGGCCTCCCACTCCTTTTCGGCCTCTAATTTTTTCTGGCCTCTACTTCTCTCCAGCCTCCCACCCCTTTTTGGCCTCCCACTTCTTTTTGGCCTCCCACCCCGTTTCGGCCTCCAATTTTTTCTGGCCTCTACTATTCACGAGCCTCCCACCCCCTTCTTGCCTCCCACCCCTTTTTGCCTCCCACTCACTTTTGGCCTCCAATTTTTTTCTGGACTCTACTTCTCTCCAGCTTCCCACCCCTTTTTGGCATCCCACTCATTTGGCCTCCAATTTTTTCTGGCGTCTACTATTCACCAGCCTCCCACCCCTTTTTGGCCTCCCACCCCTTTTCGGCCTCCAATTTTTTCTGGCCTCTACTTCTCTCCATCCTCCCACCCTTTTTTGGCCTCCCACCCCTTTTCAATCTCCCACCCCTTTTCACCCTCCAATTTTTTCTGGCCTCTACTTATCACCAGCCTCCCACCATTTTTTGGCCTCCCACCCCATTTCAGCCTCCAATTTTTCTGGCCTCTACTATGCTCCAGCCTCCCACCCTTTTTTGACCTCCCACCCCTTTTTTGCCTCCACTTTTTTCTGGCCTCTACTTCCCTCCGGCCTCCCACCTCTTTTTGGCCTCCCACCCCCTTTTTGGCCTCCACATTTTTCTGGCCTGTATTTCCTTTCCAGCCTCCCTTTTCGACCTCCTGCAGCTTTTCACCCCCTCCCCTTTATTCAGGCCTTTATGTGCTTCTCTATTCTTAGAGAGGCCAGGAGAGGTGGAAGCAGAACTGACATCCTGGACTTCCAAAGGGCTGACTTTGTCTTGTTTAGGCACCTGCTTGACAGGATCCCTTGGGACACGATCCTGAAGGGTATAGGGGTCCAAGGAAGGCTGGACACTCTTTAAGAAGAACGTCTTAATGGCTCAGGAGCAGGCGGTCCCCAGGTGCTGTAAGAGAAGCTAGCAACAGAGAAGATCACCCTGGCTAAACAGGGAGCTTTGGCTGGAACGCGGGTTGAAAAGGAGAGTTTGCAGCTTTTGGAAGAAGGGGCTAGTTGCTCACAGTGATTACAAAGATGCTGTGAGGCTATAAGGGCGGAAATCAGGAGGTCTAAAGCCCAGCTGGAAATTAATCTGGGTTCAGCAATCAAGGACAACAAGAAATGTTTCTATATGTCAGCAGCAAAAGAAAGACCGGGGGGGGGTCTCCATCCCCTGCTAGAAGCAAGAGGAAACATGGTAACAAGTGATGAAGAAAAGGCTGAAGTCCTTAATGCCTTCTTTGTCTCAGTCTTTAACAGCAAGACCAGTTGTACTGAGGGAATCCAGCCTCCTCAGCCAGAAGACAGACACTGGGAGAACCACACACCCCCCCCCCCCGCAATCCAGGGGGAGACAGTCAGTGACCCGCTGCATCACACAGACACACACAAGTCTATGGGCCCAGACGGGATACACCCGAGGGTGCTGAAGGAGCTGGCTGGGGTGCTCCTTCTCTTCTCCTGAGCTGATGGGGAAGGAGCCCCACTCCTTCCTGACAGCTCCTTCCCTGTATTTGCACCCCCGACCCCCTGCATCAGCTGCAGGAGCAGAATGAGCACCCTGGCAAGAGGCTCATATACCGCAGGCCCCACCCACCACCTGGGAAAGGGGAGGGGGGAACCACCAGAAGGCGTAAAAGCGGCCAGAGGATAAGCAGTAGGTTTGCTGATCTGCCTTAAAGTTACACCGTGTGAGGCACTGTAGCTGGTTTGCTCCTGATGGGAGCTCTGACTCACTTCTGGTGATTATTACACCACTTATGTTTCAGATATGTTAACTTCTTGTTGTGGAGAAGACATTACTGCAGCGCTTGCTTTATTTTTTTATTTTTTAGTTACTTTTGTGGTTAATGGTTGACAATTTTCTGCAGTTTTGGAAGAGTGCCGTTATGCACCGTGGGCGACTTCTAGAAGCCCCTGGTGATTTCTGGATGCCAGCAGAGCAGCGCCACTGGGAGCATGGCAGTTATGGGAAGCTGGGGGGGGCCCAGTGTGAGGGTCAGGGTGGGGGGTACAGGATGGGACACAGGGTTGGGGTGGGGGCACAGAATAGCACTCGGTCTGGGGGACACGGGATGGGACACGGGGTCGGCGATATGGGACACCCGTGGGGCAGCACAGAGGATGGGGTCAGCGTGTCCCCAGGGGCGCTACCCCCGCTGGCCGAGGGGACACCGCCACGGGCCCGGGGCGGGGGGTGCAGGTGGCCCGGGGAGGGGGTGGTGGCCCGGGGGATGGTGACGCTCCGCCCTTCCCCGGGACGCGGGTCACGCCCCGCCGTGGTGGGACCAATAGAAGCGGGGGGAACCCGGGGGGGGCGGGGCCTGTGGGTGGGCGGAACTCGCTCCGCGCAAATACGAACGTGTTTGCCCGCCCGAAAGCGCTAGGGCCACGCCCCCTTCTCGCCACGTGCTTTCCCAGCCGGCTCCCATTGGCGGACGGGCCGGCGGGGGCGGGCCCTGTGGCGCTAACCGGAGGAGGCGGGGCGGGGCGGTTACAGGCTGAACTCTGCGCCAATGGGGCGGCGGAGCGAGGGCGGGCGCAGGGCGCGTCACCTGACCGGGACGGCGCCGGAGAGGCGCCATGGTGAGCGTTAGCGGGGGAGCGCTGGGATGGGGGGACCGGGAGCGACTGGGGGGGACTGGGAGCGACTGGGAGCGCTGGGATGGGGGGACTGGGAGCGACTGGAGGGGACTGGGAGGCGGGGGGGGCGCTTTGAGGCACTGCGGGCCCAGGGACGACTGGGCCCGGGGCACTGAGGGGAGCGGAGCCGGGGTTAGGGGAGCGCTGAGGAGGGAGGACCGGGGTGACCCTGTGCCGTGTGGGCTGACGGACCCCCCGCTGCCCGCAGACCACGGCGCTGACCCAGGGGCTGGAGCGCATCCCGGACCAGCTGGGCTACCTGGTCATCAGCGATGGGGCCGTGCTGGCGGTGAGGGCGGCGGCACCCGCGTCCGGAGGCCTGGGGCGGGGTCCCGGGGCAGGGCGGGGGGGAGGGGGGGGGGGGGGGGCATCTGGAGACCCCGGTCCCTGCGGGGCGGGAGGGGGGGTGCAGAAGGGACACACCGGTACCTGAAGGTACTTGGATGCCTGGGGGGGGGGGCGACAGGCACCCGGGTCCGGGAAGGGGGGGAAGGGGTACCCGAATATCTTGGGGCGGGGGAGAAGGGGGTACCCGGATATCAGGGGGGGCAGACACTCGGGTCCTGGCAGAGTGGAAGGGGTACCCGGATATCTTGGGGGAAGGGGGGGCGTAGAAAGGGTACCCGTTTACCGGGGGGAGCAGACACCCGGGTCCTGAGCAGGGGGTAGGGGAAGGGGTACCCGGATATCTGGGCACAGGGAGGCTCAGACGCCCGAATCCCATTGACGCTGCGCTCCCCACCCCGCAGTCATCGGGCGACCTGGAGAACGATGAGCAGACGGCCGCCATCCTTTCGGAGCTGGTAGCCACAGCCTGCGGGCTGCGGCTCCAGCGCGGCCACGACCCCCCTTTCAAGCGCCTGTCAGGTGAGCGTGGGCTGTCCCTGGCCCCCACACCACCCCCAAGGTCAAGAGAGTGTCTTCCAGACTGTCCCCAGGGCGATGCCAGTGTCCCTGCAGTCCCCCAGGTCTCTGTGACTGCTGCAACTCCCCAGGGGGATAGTGGTGGCACTGCTGTCCCCGATGTTTTAGGGGTGACCCAAGTTATCCCCCCCGATAGTGGTGGCCCTGCTGTCCCTGGGGCAGCTGTGACCCTCACAGGGTGCCCATGCCGGTGCCCCCACTGCACCCAGAAGAGCCCTGACCACCGTGGTAGCATGCCCAGCACCCGCACCCTGTCCCCGGGGTGGCAGTGCCAGCGTCCCTGTACTCACCCTGTCCCTGCAGTGGTGTTCGGGGAACACTCCCTCCTGGTCACTGTCTCTGGACAGAAGCTCTTCGTGGTGAAGCGGCAGAACCACGTCCAGGAGCCCGTTGCCGTCTGAGAGGTGTCGCCGAGAGGAACGACGGTCCCCTCACCCCCACTGTCCCCAGGGCCTCAGGGGAAGAGGGGGGGGCCAGCTCCCCTGGCCCTGCTGGCCCCAGGGCCCTGCAGCAACGCCCACTCGTGTCCCTGTCACCTCGAGGACTTTGGGGACTGGTCCTCTGCATCTCTATGGTCCCCAAGGCCACCTGGTGTCCCCTGTGTGCCTCAGGGCTCTGCAGTGTCACCCCCCCACGCACATTGTCCCTCTGTTGAGGCAATAAATTATGTCCTGGTCCCCCTCAGTCTGGCTTCCTTGGGGGAGGGGGGGATACAGGTCCACTCAGGACAGGGCATGGGGTGAGATGGGGCCTTCACGTAGGAGAGGGGGACGCAGAGCCCTTTGGGGGCTTCCACTCCCTGCGACACCCCAGGTCACCCCAGCATCTCCTGCCCTCCCCCAGTGACAGACTTGTCCCCGTGTCCAGGCCAGCGCTTTATTGGCACGCGCACACACACACGGACGGTAGCCAGCGCGGAAACAAATAAATAATAGGGAGTGGAGGTGCCAGCCGTATCAGGAGGCACGGAGACACCCCTGTCCCCAGCAGGGCACGGGGGTTGGCAGTGCAGGACCCGCCTTTGGCTTGGCGCCCTGGGGACTGGTCACAGTGTCCCCCGTGGCCCCAGGGACAGGCCCTGGTCCCTTGTTCCCCCATCCCTCCCCCCCCCACCCTAGCAGCCAAATTCAAGGCAATGCAGGAAGCTGAAGGGGTGTAAACAGTGCTGGGTCCAGCCACAGGACGTCCCCCCGCTTCCCCCGTGCCACCCCCATCCCCAGAGCATTGTCACCCCCAGGCTGGGGACAGACCCCCGTCCCCATTGGTACCCCCATGGCACATTCCAGTCCAGTCCCAGTGAAGCAGCAGGTTCATCCCCTGGGCATGTGGGGACTTAGCCCCATCCCTCGCCCCCCACGTTCCCCCCCCCAAGCTTGGCCCCTTCCAGCACAGTCTCCAGGACGCAGCAGGATTTGTCCATCCCCCTTGTCCCCGAGGTCCCCGTCACTTGACGGGCTCCACAACCAGCACCTTGCACTCCCGCTTGGCAATCTTGTCTAGGGACAGCACTGTCTTCTCGGAGGGCAGGTAGAGGGGACGCCCCACAGGGGACCCCACTGGCGGGGTGATGGCGCGTCGCTCCATCACGCTGCCTGACCTGGGGCGTGGGGAGGTAAGGGGGGGGCTACCCTGGGTGCCTGTAGGGCTGCCTGTCGCTTCCCCACATCCCTGCAGGGCTGGCTGTCCCTCCCCGCGTTCTCCCCCAGAGCCATCTCATCCTGTGTCCCCCCAGGTGTCCCCCTGATGTGTCCCCGTCAGCCCCGGCCGCCCCCCCACCACATCCACCCTTGTCCTGGGTGTGCCCCAGCCCTGTCCTGCCTGTCCCCTCCCCACGTCACCCTTCTGTGTGCCCTCCCCAACCCTGCTCTGATCCCACCGCCATGCCCCTCTTGTTCCAGGTGTCCCTCCCATGCCCTGCCTGTCTCATGTGTCCCCTTGCCAGGTCCCTGCTGTCCCCCTGTACCTCATGAGGTGGCTGCGGGATGGCTGCTGGTGGGAGAAGGACTGGGACCGGCCCAGCCCGGCCTGGTGCCGCTCCACCAGGTCCCGCACAGCCGGGCTGCTGGGGCTGCTCTTGCGTGACACGGGCCGGGCCTCAGGCGGCGGGTTGGCCACGCTGGCCGTGAACTGCAGCTTCAGCTTCATGTGCTGGGACATCTGGGGACGGACAGAGGACGCGGTGACGCCAGGCCAGGCCCCAGGGTGGCCGCAGGAGCCCCGAAGCCAGGAGGCCTCACCTCGAAGAGGCCGGCCCGCAGCGCCTGGAAGGCCACACGGATGGTGAGGGCGCTGCCCTTGCGCGAGTAGCCCAGGTTGTTGAGCGGCGTGTGGCACACGATGGCGTCCAGCGCCGCCTGCGTGGCCCGGCGCTCCTCCCCGGACAGCTTCTTCCCTGTGGAGACCACCAGCACAGCGGGAACGGGACCGCTGGCCCCTTCCCAGCCACCTCCAGCACCTCCTGGCTATGACTCTCATCCTGATCGCTCCCCCTCCCTCGCCCCGTCTGTCCCCTCTTAGCTACACCCAGAGGCACGCCCAGCCCCTCTGACCCTTGCCCACCCGCTCGGGCCCCTGCCAGGCCCCGTCCCCTCTGTCCCCACCGGCCGTGGCGGTCTCGGGCGTCCAGACGAGGCGCACGGCCAGGAAGTCCTGGAGGTCGTTGAGCAGCGTGTAGGTGACGGTGAAGCGCTGCCGGGCCCGCACCGGGGACTCGCAGGCGGCCGTCATCACAAAGCGCGGCCGCTCCAGGCGGATGCTCGGCAGCCTGGGGATGGCAGGGGGGTACTGACGTGGGGGTGGCCACCGGGAACCGCGGGGACGCGGCATTAGCAACGGGGTACAGCCCCGTGGAGCCCTGAGGATGTGGGGACAGGAACATGGAGATGGCCCCGAGGCAGCCCCAGGATGTGAGGTTAGTGGCACAAGCAGGGGCACAGATATCGCTGGGTTCCCCCTCCTTGGGCAGGAGGATCTGGGGGCCCCTCCCCGCTTGGGGACAGGATACATCAAGGACCCTCAGGGTGGCTCTCACCGGTAATGCGTGTAGATGCTGCTGGTGAAGGGCAGTTTTGGCGTTGACCACTGGATCACGGCCACCAGTGGGACCTCCAAGCCCTGGGTGGGGGGACAATGGATCAGAGATGTTCCTGTCACCACTGCTCCCAGCGAGGACGGTCCCCAACATCCCCACATCCCCCTAGGCTCCCTGGCAAGGACAAACACCCCAGGGCCCAACAAGGACAGCGAGGACAGTGGCCCCACATTCCAGCCAGGGTGGTCTTTGCCGCCCCCAGGGGAGGACAAGGACCCCTGGACCAGCACAGCACCCCCCAGGCCACCGACCGAGATAGTGGCCCCTGATCCTGGCCCAGACATCATCTCCCAGCTAGGACAGTCCCTGCCCAGGATGTCCCCCAGTGTCCCCTCATGCCTGGCCTCAGGGCAGTCACCCCTAGTGTCCCCCAAACCCTGAGGGTTGCCCCTGGTGTCCCCTCACCTCCTTGGCGTCCTCGGGGGGTCTCTCGGGCGCCTGGAGCTGGAAAAGGAAGTTGTGCTCCTCGAGGGCGCTGAGGGCACAGGGACAGGCCGAGCCAGCGCCGGCCACGCGGCAGAAGGCGCCCACAGGCACCTCGCCCGAGTGGTGGCTGCGGGACAGGGCGTGGGGACGGCTCAGTGACGCGTGGGGGCCTGTGCTGCCCGCCTGAGGCTGGCAGTGCCCCCCAGGGCTTCCCCACGGCACGGCCCCGTCCTGAGGAAAATGGGGGGCCCCGTGGGGTCTGGGAGACAGCATGGCTGTGTCCCCCCCACCCCAGAGACATTCCCCAGGCTGTCCCAGCACTCACCAGACGTCATCGACCAGCAGCACAGAGCCATCAGGCATGACAGGCAGATAACTGGCATTGAAGTTGGGCAGGATCTGCACATCCCAGAGCGAGATCTCCTCCTGGGACCAGCCGTTGAGCACTGGGGGACGGGGACATCAGTGGACAGTGCAGGGGACACCATCGTGGCCCCGACCAACCCGTGTCACATCCTCCCCTGCCCCGCACCCTCTGCTCCGTCGCAGCCACCCCACAGGCACCACCCCTGTCCCTGTGCCACTGCCCTGTCCCGCTCACCTTTGAGAACGGTGAGGTACTTCCCGGACACGGTGAGCTGGCGGCATCGCACCACGGGCGGGGGCAGCACCGTCAGCAGGGTGCTCACTGCGGGGACACGACTGGTCAGGGAACATGGGATGTGGGGACACAGGGAGGGAGAGGGGACGCAAGGATGCTCCTACCCTGCGCCTTGAAGGCCCCCTGCTCCTGGCGGAAGACGTGTGCAGGCGCTCGTGTCTGCAGCAGGCTTAGGTACCCGCCACCCTCCTGCAGCTCGGGCGGCTCTGTGTCCCTTTTCCACACTGTCACCACGATCTGGGGACAGTGGGGACCTGGGTCATGGCTGGCCCAGGTCCAGTCCTGAGCTCCTGCTCTGTCCTCACGGCTCCTCCTGCCCCCACACCTACTCCAGGTAGGATCCTGTTCCCCATCCCGTGTCACTACGCTGTCCCCAAGGTGCTCACACTGTGACCAAGGCCCCCTCCTGTCCCCAAATTCTACCTTGCCCTCGACAGACCCAGACAGGAGGACCAGGGCTAGATCTCTGTGATCATCAGGATCCTGTCCCTGATGACTGAATGTTGTCCCCAAGGCCCCCCTTCAGGTCCCCATGCTGTCCCCAAAATCTCCACGCTGTCTCTGAGGTCCCCTCCCATCCCCAAGGTCCCCGTGCTGTCCCCACACTATCTCCAAGGTCCCCTTCCATCCCCCCTCAGCCTCACCTTGGCCTTGACGGTACCGGGCGGCAGCTTGTCAAGGGAGATGGTCAGGGGGAAGATGACCTCGTCCGTGGACACGATGGGGTCCTCCACTGGTATCTGGGGACAGAGCAGGGCTCAGCACCACGGTGGCCCTTGGCCCCATGCCCCTCCGCACCCCCCTCATCCTCCCCCAGCCCTTGGCCCCACCTCTGCCCACTGCCCCTTGTCCCCACATCCCCCTTGTTCCCAGGCCCCTCCCTTGCTCCCACATCCCCTTGTCCCCCACGTCCCCCCAAATCCTCCCTCGTCCTCATGTCCCTTCCCAACTCCTTCTTGCCACCATATTCCGCCCCCCGCTGGTCCCCATCACCCACCCCAGCGGCGGGGCGCCCCGGGGGGCCCTGGCTGTGCGTCAGCAGGGCCCGGCAGTCCCGGAAGACGGTGGACTCCGGCAAGGCCCCGCTCCCGGTGCCGTCCCCGGTGCCATCCGGGTCCCCGTCCCGGTCCCCGCCGGCCTCTGTGCCGCCGGGGCTGACGCTGGCCAGGGCGGCCAGCGAGGCAGCCAGCTCGGCCCAGGGCGGCCGGCCCGGCCCGGTGCCGCCGCCGCTGCCGGGGCGGCACCGGAGCACCAGGAGGAACCGCACGGTCTCGCCCAGGTAGAGGTGGTTGCGGCGGGGCAGCGCCCGGTACCGGCCCGGTTCCCCCGACAGCAGCTCCCGGGCCGCGAACGGCACCGCCGGGAAGTACATGAAGTAATCGCACTGCGACTCCATGGGCAGCGGCCCGCGGCGGGGCTCAGGGCCGGGGGAACCGGGGAGAACCGGGGGATCTTAGGGGCAAGGGGCAGACCTAGGGCCAGGGCGGGTCCGGCGGGACTCCGGGGATCGGGGGGTGCCGGGGCCTGGCCGTTACGTGGGGGTCGGGGAAGGGGGGTTCGGGCGGAAGAGCGCCGGGGGGTGATGCTGGGGCACCAGCGGGTTCCGGGCCGAGGGAAACCCCGGAGACGAGGGACCCCGGGGGGGAGGGGGGATGCCGAGGTGGGGGGGGGGGGGGGGGGGGGATGCCGGCCTGTGTGCCCGGAGGGTCTCCCGGAGCCGGGCCGCGCCGGGGGAGGTGCCGAGAGCGGGCCGGGCCGGGCCGGGGGCTCCCGGGAGCGGCGCTGCCGGAACGACCGGGCGCGGCAAGGAGAGGCGGGCGCAGGGCGCGGAACCGAGCCCCGAGCGTCCAGGAAGGGTCGGGCAGCCGAGCGCCGAGCGCATCGATGATGCTCCTCGGGCACAGGGACCAATCATCCCCGGGGGGGGCGGAACTTCCGTTCCTGCCGCGCCACGCGATCTCCCGAGTGATTGGCAGCAACAACACCTAATCAGCGGTCTGATTCCAGTCTTTATTGCCATAGTTACCACGAAGCGAGCCTTGACGGGGCGGGGCCTGCGCCAGCCTCTTCCCCCAGGGAGTGGAGGGGGGCTGGTCCCCACCGGGGCAGGGGAGCCATTACCTGGCCCTGGTAAACTGAGGCACGGACCTGTACCATGGGGGCGGGGGGGCCATTACCTGGCCCTGGTAAACTGAGGCACGGACCTGTACCATGGGGGCGGGGGCTGATCCCCACCGGGGGCAGGGGGGGCAATTACCCGGCCCCGGTAAACTGAAGCACAGGGTGGTACCATGGGAGGACCCCGATCCCTGTCGGGGGTAGGGGTGGCCATTACCAGCCCAGGTAAACTGAGGCAGAGCTGTACCGTGGGGGGACCCCAATCCCTGTTAGACTGGGGGGGGAGGGCAGCGTTACCCACAGCAGGTAAACTGAGGCACAAAGTGGTTCCATGGGGGGACCCTGATCCTCATCAGGGTTAGGGGGGCTGTCGCCTGGCCCAGGTAAACCAAGGCACAGCGCCATTCCCGGGCCACGCATGGCTGTCGGGGTTCCCCCCGCTATCCCCCGGGCGGGACGGACACGTTGCCCCCCCCAAACTGTCGCTGGTCGAGGATGTCCTTGTACTGCAGCTCGGGGGTGGCGAGGCGAGCGCAGCGCTCCCGCTCGGCGGGGGGCAGCCCAGCCCGCAGGGCGTACCCCAGGATCTGAGCCCGGCCGGGGGGCTGGAAGGGGCGGAGGCGGCCATCAGGGATGGCACGGGCGGGCAGGGGTCCGCCACCCTGCAGGCAGCGGCGGGCCAGGGCAGCACGGTGCTGGCGCAGGCGGGCCACCTCCTCCCGCAGGCGGGCGGCTCCGAAGGCCTCGGCCCGGCGCCAGAAGGACCGGTTGAGGTGGGCGTAGAGCTCCCAGTCGAGGCTGTTCCAGGCCCGCAGGCGGGCGGCCTGGGCGGGCGAGACGCGGGGGGCACCTTCAGCGGGGCGGCCGTTGTGGGCGAAGGCGGCCACGGCCTCCTCGGGCCAGCACAGCGCCTCGCGCAGCAGCACCAGCGACTCGTCGAAGTGCTCAGCCAGCAGCACCAGAGCGAAGGCCCGCTCCAGCCCCGCCAGCGCCGCTGCCACCGCCGCCCCGTCCCCGTCCCCCACTGCCGGCAGGCCGAAGTCAAACCACTGCAGGTTGCGGGCGTAGTGGTTGCCCCGTGCCCCGGCCTCGTAGAAGCGCCCTGGGGCCGCCAGAAAGGCGGCCAGCGACGGGGCCCGCCGGAAGGCCGGCGCCACAGCCCGGTAGTAGGCGAAGGCCGACTCGCCCAGCGTGCCCGGGTCCCGCACGATGGAGAAGTAGAAGCTGTCGTTGGGCATCACCTTCTGCACCTGGGCAGGAACCGCGGCGGCGGCTCGGCACCCCACCGGGGCGGCCGCCAGCTGCGCACCCCCGCCCCCCGCCGTCCCCCCCGCTCCCTTGGGTGTCCCCCAGCTCCCCCAGATGCCCCCGGCTCCCCCCAGCCTCCTCCGCCTTCCCCAGGCATCCTGTCGCCCCTAGATCTCGTCTGCCTCACGTGATGTCTCCCGTCTCCTCCAGACATCCCGCATCCCCCCCGGCATCCCCTGGCTCCGCCAGACAGTTTCTCTTTCCAAACCTCCCCAGACCTCCTCCATCTCCCCGTGACGTCCTCCACCTCCCGCAGATGCCCTCAACCCCGCCCCAGCCCTGGCCCCCACCCCTCTCCACCTGACATCCCCCAACCCAGCCCCACTCCCCCACGTCCCCCCTTCTTTCCCCCCACCCACCGTGTCCCTGCTGTCCCCCCGCATCCCTGGTACCTCCGTGAGGTTGAAGCGCATGTGGTGGCAGATGATGTCAAAGGGGGGACCCCCTGGGCGGTACCCCTTGACCCGCTCGGCCCGGAAGGGGCCGGGGTACCCGAACTGGTAGCGGTGGGGCAGGGCGAAGCGCAGCCCCCGCGCCTCTCCGAAGCGGTGCAGCAGGTTGACCACGCTGCTGCCCCCCGTCTTGTGGGTCTTCAGAAACACCAAGTGGGTGTGGGGCTGGCAGGGTGCCGGGGGGCGGCCGACAGGGGCCACGGGGGCCCTGAGGATACATGGCAGGGTCAGGGGGTGCCGGTGGGGATCCCCCATCCTGTCCGGCCCCAGCCGTCCCAGGGGGCTGCAGACCCCCTTCCCATCCGTCCAGTGGATGCCGAAGGCGTCGGGAACCTGCATCCCCCCTGACCTGGGACATCCCCTGGGTGAGGCCCCAGGCGATTTTGGGAATGCAGCGTGTGGTGAGCAGGGGGACCGGGGCAGGGGGTGTCTCACCTGCGCTGGAAGGGCCCCCCCAGGAGCTGCACTGTGAAGCCGATGGTGACGCAGACCCCCAGGGCAGCCCCCAGCGTCTGAAGCCGGCAGTAGGCAGGTGGCAGTTTCATCATCCTGCGGGAAAACGGTGGCTCAGGCAACCCCGGCATCACCTTCCTGGGGGACATAGGGGTGCTGCCACATCGGGGACCCCATGTTCCCACCAAGCCAGTCGCATCCCACCCAGTGGGGGCAGAGCCCCGGGACCGCCCAGAGCCACATCGTGGCGCCGGGGGGGTCTGCGGGGCATTGGGCACCCGCCAGCCTGGCCCCACCCAGGGACAGCTGGGGCCGTTACGGAAGGGGACTGGCGACAGGGACAGGGACGGGCCACTGTCCTGGGGAGACCTCTGCCACAGCCATCCCTCCCTGTGCCCCAGGACCCCCCTGTGTCCCCAGGCCTCTCTGTCCCACTGCAGGACCCTCCGCTCTCCCCATCTCTCCAGGAAACCCCTGTGTCCCCCTGTCCCCCTCCAGGACTCCCCCCCCCACCTTGTCCGTTCCGGGACCCCCTGTTCCCCTCCATGAAACGTCATCTGTCCCCCACAGCCCCTGTCCCCGAGATGCCACTTTCCCCCCCCATACCTTCTCAAGGACACTCCTGTCCCCTGACCCCATGTCCCCAACTGCATCCCAATATCTCTCCTGTTCCCCCCCGTTTTGCTCCAGGTCCCTGGGACCCCTGTGGCCCCAAACCCGTGTCCCCCTCACCCCCCTGTGTCTCCCTGTAGCCGCCCAGCCCCCTCCACAGCCTGTCCAGCCCCCTGCCCCCATGTACCCCCAGCCTTGCCCCAGGGCCCACTCCGTCCCCCCAGGTTGACCCCTAGACCTGCATCTCCCCTGCCTCCTCCAGGACCTCCTTTTCCCCCGGGTTCCCCTGACTCCCCGTCCCCCTCCTGTCCCCAGACCCCTGGGTCACCTAAGCCCTGGGTCCCCCACCTCTCCCGTTGCCTTACAGCTCCCCCCCCCATCCCCCCATGTCCTGCACAGCCACGTGTGCCCCTGGACCCTGAGTCGCATCAGGACCCCCGTCCCCTGCGTGACCTCACAGTCACCTCGTCCCACTGTCCCCAGTGTCCCCCAGGCCGCGTGGCTTCCCAGACACCGTCCCGCTGGGGCTCCCCGCCAAGTTCTGTGCCCCCCCCGTGCCCCGTGGACCCTGTGTCCCCTCCGTGCCCCTCGCCCCTCACATGTGCCCACCCTGTCCCCCACAGCCCTCCAGACCCCCGGCTCCCCGTGTGCCGGTGTCCCCCGACCCTCTGTGCCCCCACGGTGCCCCTCAGTGTCCCCCCGGTCCCAGTGCCCACTGGTGTCAGTCCCGGTGCCCCCCGGTTTCACCCCCCCCCCGGTCCCGGTGTCCCCCCCGCACTCACCGCGGACGCGGGGCCGCTTGCTCAGCCCTGCCACATTCTGCCGAGCTCTCGGGGGGGGCTCAGGGGCAACCCGGGGCTCGGTACGGGGTTGCTCCGGCCGCCCCGGCGTCCCGGGCAGGGGGTCCGGCCGCCCCGGTCCTGCTGTCGCGGGAGCCGACGCCCGGGGGGCGGGTCTCGAACGCCGGGCCGGGGGCTCGGGGGGGCCGGTGTCCCGGCGGCTCCCGATGTCCCGGCCGCTCTTCGCGAAGTTTTCTCCTTTGTCTCCCGCTGTCCCGCCCCGCCCCGCCGCACCGGGACGGCCCCCGGTACCGGGACGGCCCCCGCGCCCCCGCCCAGACGCGGCGGGACGCCCCGGGACCGGCACCGGCAGCGGGACGGCCCCCCCGCCCAGTGCCCTCGTCCCCCGCCGTAGCGGGACAGACCCGGGGGCAACGGGGGGCGCTCCCGAGCACGGCCCGGAGCCAAGAGCTGCCCCCGCTCTCCGGGCTGCGGGACTGGGGGAGACTGGGAGCACTGGGAGGCACTGGGGGGACACTGCAGGGCCTGGGGGGGCACTGGGGGTCGCAGAGAGAGCACTGGGGAACACTGGAGGGGGGGACAGGGAGAGGATGGAGGAGTAGGAGGGATGGAGGGACAGAGGGAGTGCACACGGGGGGACTTGTGGGGGGCAGAGCTGGGGCAGCAGGACGGGGGGACACCCCAGAGCAGAGGAGGCCGTGGGGAACCCCCAGGCTATATGGGGCGGCAAGGACTCCCCAGTCCCGAGGGGGCTGTGGGGACCCCCAGGCTCTTGGAGACGCCAGGGCCGAGTGGCACCAGACGGGGCCTCGGTGTTCTGGGGCTGTAGGGGACCCCCAGCACATGGGGACCTACGTGACGTACGGGTCGGCTTAGGGGAGCCGTGGCTGTGCGGGATGCCAGGGCCTGGTGGAGGCTGCGGGGCACCCCGGGACATGGAGGCACTTGGGGGTCACAGGGCGCTGGGGGACCCCTGACTCCAGGGGCTGTAGGGACCCCCAGGACACCCCCGGCTCTAGGGACTATAGGGACCCCCGGGACACTCCCGGCTCCGGGGGCTGTAGGGACCCGCGGGACACTCCCGGCTCCGGGGGCTGTAGGGACCCTCGGGACACCCCCGGCTCTAGGGGTTATACGGACCCCGGGCCGATCGGGCCCCGCCCCTTGCACGTGACCCCGGGGGCGGGGCCGCGTCTGCGCACTGAGCTCCCGCAGCCACGTGCGGGGCCTGACGAGGATCGTCAGCGCGAGGCAGGACGGGGGAGGGGAGGGGAGGGGGGCACGTGACCACGGGGGGGATGGGGAGGGGCGGCCCCCTCCTCGGTGGGACCCCGGGGGTCTGAGGCCTCCCTCGCCCCCCGGGGCAGGCCCGGGCCCTCTTCCCGCCTCGGTGGGGCCGGGCCGGACGTGCCTGTGGGTACTCGGGCCCCCCCCCGGGCCGGGGGTGCTCCCGCCCCCCGCCCCCAGCCGCCTCGCTCTCCCCCAGGCCCGGCCGCCGCCATGCCCCCCCGGCGCTCGGCCCGCCTCCAGGGCGCCTCCTGCAGCTCCGGCTCCTCCGCCGGGCCGGGCACCGGCTCCAGCCCCGCAGCGGGGTCGGCCGGGGCGCAGAGCAGCTCCCCGCCGTCGGCCCCCGGCAGCCCGTGAGTGGGGCGGGGGGGGGGGGGGGCGCTCAGCCGGGCCCTGGGTGCACCCTGCCGCCGTGCTGTTCCCGCAGGGACCTCAGCAGCGGCGGCTCCGGCAGCGACTTCGAGGACACGCTGCAGCTGCGCAGCAAGCGGGGACCCCACCGGGCGCTGAGCCACGGCCCCGTGCGTCCTGCCCCTCCTTCCGCCCGTGCCCCCATCCTGAGGCTGCTCCAACCCTTTGCCGTGCCCCCTCCCAGGTCTCGAAGCGTCCCCGGAGGAGGGAGCCCAGCGGGGACAGGAGCAGTCTGGCTGCGAGCAACCCAGAGCAAAACACCCTCTTCGAGGCTGTCAGGTCGGCCAAGATCGCCGTCGAGGTAACCTTGCTCCTGCAGCACCCTGGGGGGCCCAGCCGGCTCGCACAGGGGATGAAGGGACACAGGGGTCCATGACGTCTCGAGCGGGCGACTCGGGTGTCCCCCACGGGCCGCTGTTTGATGCTGGCGGTCCTGTGCCACAGACGGTGGTGGACGACTGGCTGGAGACCTACAAGCAGGACCGCGAGACAGGGTTCCTGGAGCTCGCCAACTTTATCATCCGCTCCTGCGGCTGCAGAGGTGGGGGGGTCTCCACCAGGTGCTCTGTCTTTCTGTGCTGCTGGCGGGGCCCGGCCCCCCCCTGGGGACCCCCGTTACACCCTTGGCTCCCCCGGCAGGCGTGGTGACCCCGGAGATGTTCAGGCACCTGCAGAACTCGGAGATCATCCAGCACCTGACAGAGAAGTTCGAGGAGGTGCTGGGCGGGCGTGGGGGGAAGGCGGCAGCAGGACTGGTGGGGGCCAGGCTCACCCTGTGTCCCCCAGGATTCGGCCGACTACCCGCTCTCGCTGGGCACCCAGCCCTGGCGCCGCTTCCGGGCCGGCTTCTGCGAGCTGGTGGCCGTGGTGGTGCAGCGGTGCCAGTACAGTGTCGTCTACGACGAGTTCCTGATGGACGCCCTCATCTCCCTGCTCACCGGCCTCTCTGACTCCCAGGTGCGGGCTTTCCGCCACACCAGCACCCTGGCAGGTAGGCAGCTCCCCGGGGGGGCTCCCGCGGGCTCCCCACGGGGGTCCCCTCTCCCACCACGCTGCCCGCCCAGCCATGAAGCTGATGACGGCGCTGGTGAACGTGGCGCTGGGCGTGAGCCTGCACCAGGAGAACAACCAGCGGCAGTACGAGGCCGAGCGGAGCAAAGGGCCGGGCCGCCGGGCCACCGACAGGCTGGAGGCTCTGCTGGAGAAGCGCCGGGAGGTGGGCAGCAGCGGCGGGGGGCTGGGTGGTGACAGTGGGGGGCCGGGCCCTGTCTGAGCCCCGCTGCGTCCCCCAGCTCCAGGAGCAGCAGGAGGAGATCGAGAACATGATGAACGCCATCTTCAAGGGCGTCTTTGTGCACCGCTACAGGTTGGGGCTGGCCCAGCAGCTCGGGGGCAGAAGGGGGTCTCGTGACTGGGGAGAAGGGGCACGGAGCGTGGTGTGGCCGGGCCGGGAGGGCAGGTGGGAGCACTGCGGGGACAGGGATGTCGCTCCCCGGGGGACCACGGTGTGAGCCTGGGCGGTGCCGCGCACGGCAGGGACGTGGTGCCCGAGATCCGGGCCATCTGCATGGAGGAGCTGGGGACATGGATGAGGAGCTACGTGGCCTCCTTCCTCACCGATGGCTACCTCAAGTACATTGGCTGGACCCTGCATGACAAGGTGGGCCAGGGATGGGGGCTGGGGCCCACGGGGCCGGACCGGGGGTCCTGCTGACGGCCCCTGCCCCTGCAGCAGCGGGAGGTGCGCCTGCAGTGCGTGAAGGCGCTACAGGGGCTGTACTGCCACCGGGACACGGCCGCCCACATGGAGCTCTTCACCAGCCGCTTCAAGGTGAGGGGGGGCCCGCGGGGGTCCCCCAGGTGCCGGCAGGCTGTCACCGACCGCATTCCTGTCACCAGACCCGCATAGTGTCCATGGTGCTTGACAAGGAGACCGACGTGGCTGTGGAGGTGGTGAAGCTGCTGACAATGATGCTGGAGTGAGCCTGGGGCTGAGGCTGGGGGGGACGTGGGGGCACAGGGCCCACCAGTGAGAGGGGACAGGCGATGGGGCTGGAGGGCTCCTGGGGAACGGGGTCCTGCTGCGAATGCAGGGTCCTGGGGACGCGGCCCCACAGCAAGAACAGAGACGGGGGAAGCGGGGCTGGGGGACGGGAGAAGCGGGGACCCCCACTGTTGCTCGTGCACAGGAACGTGGAGGAGGCGCTGACGGAGGAGGACTGCCAGAGCGTCTACCCCGTGGTCTACGTATCCAGCCGGGCGCTGGCCTCCGCCGCCGGGCTCTTCCTCTACCGCAGGTGAGCGCGGGCCGGTGCCTGGCACAGCCCACCCCGTGACAGCATCTGGCCCCCAGCCCACCGCTGCCCGGCACCGGAGCTGCCGTCACCCGGCCGCAGCCCCCACAAAAAGCCGAGCGTTTTCTGCCTGCCAAACCCTGAGTCAGGCTTGGTTTCCTCCCCATTCCACAGTGGGGAACATCTGGCAGGCAGCCGGTGGAGGCCTTCGTCCCAGGCTTGTCAGCACCGTCCCTAATGAGAGCGGGACCTGGGGCAGCCGCATCCGGCCCGGGGGTCGCCGCGGGGCAAGCGTGAGCCCAGCACGCGCTGGGTCAGCTGCCCCGAGCCCCGGCTGCTCGCGCGCTCGTGCTCCTGCGCCAGCCTTGGCGCGCTCGGCGGAGGGGAGGCCAGTGGCGCCGTGTTTACCTCGGCGCAGGCCTTGGCGGCTCTTGGCAGCGGCGGTGTTTGGGCTTGTCCCGACCCCGTTCCCCCGCACAGCTGGGGCGGCAGCAGCTGCGCGTGGCGTCAGCCCGGGTCCTCCCTGTCCCCCGGGGCTCAGGGTTCGGGTGCCGCCCCAGGGCCGAGGCGGGGGGGGACCCCCGTGTCTGCGTCCCCTGGGGCTCTGTCCCCAGAGCGGGGGGTAGGTGGGGCCCTGGTGACCCTGTCCCTTGGGGCACTCCCCCCTGTATGTCCTGCTCAGGCACTTGATAGCCCCGTCTCTGTGTGCCCCCGGGGTTCTGCCCCCCTCACACCCAGCGTGGGGACATGGGACCCCTGTGTGACCCTGTGCGTGTGTCCCCAGGCTGCTGGACCCCCAACGAGAGGTGGGCAGGGAGCCGTCTCACGATGGGGAGAACAGGACCTTCTTCCGGCTGCTTCTGGCCTTCTTCATCGAGAGTGAGGTGAGAGCGGCCGCAGGGGGCCTGGCAGGTCGGGGTGGGGGCCCTGCCTGCCCTGACGGTCCCTGTCCCCCCTCCCCAGCTCCACGAGCATGCGGCCTACTTGGTGGACAGCCTGTGGGACTGTGCCGGGCCCAGGCTGAGGGACTGGGAGACCATCAGCGCTTTGCTGCTGGAGGAGTCACCCACTGAGGGTATGGCACTACCAGGAGACACTGGAATGTGCCGTGGCACCATGGAGGCGTCACTGAGAGACAGTGGGATACGCTGAGATATCACTGGGAGATACTGGGATATGCTGGGATGTTGCTGGGACCAAGTAGGCTGCATTAGAACACCCTGGGATACCCTTGAGGTGTACAAGGACGTTGCTGGAACACACTGGGAGATGCTGGGATACACTAGAATATATTGAGAGATCACGGGGAGACACTGCAGGATTGCTGCAATGTACTGGGATATACAGGGATGTCACTGGGAGACACTGGAGTTGCTGTGGGACATCTCTGGGAGGTGCTGGGATGTGATAGGAAGGCACTGAGGTATCACTAGAACATACGGGGACATGCTCGGATGCTACCGGATTGTGCTGCGACATTGCTGGGGTGCTGGTGGGTGGTCAGGGGACATACTGGGATTTGTTGGGATGCACTGGGATTTATTGGGATGCCTTGGGACCCTCTGGCACAGCAGAGGGGGTGCCAGGCTGCCCCCCCAGACACCTCATTCCCCTCCCCAGGCCTGGCAGACCAGCAGGAGAAGGCACTGGTGGAGATCCTGGCAGCCAGCGTGGTCCAGGCAGCCGAGGGGCAGCCCCCGGTGGGCCGTGGACCGGCCAAGAAGGTAACAGGGCTGGGAATGGTGCTGGGGAGGGGGCAGGGGGCCCCTCCAGGCCACCCTGAGCCCCCTTTCTGCCCCCAGCCCTCGGCCCGTGAGCGCAAGGCGCAGGTGGAGGAGAGAACCCGTCTCACCCACTGCCTTGTCCCGGCCCTGCCCCAGCTGCTGGCCAAGGTGAGGGGGACCGGGCCCCCCAACACCCCTGGGGGCCTGGGGAGGGTCGGCGTTGACACCCCCCCCCCACTGCTGTCTCCCAGTTCTCAGCCGACGCTGAGAAGGCGGCTCTGCTCCTGGAGGTGCTGCGCTGCTTCGACCTCAGCATCTACTGCACCGGGCGGCTGGAGAAGGTGCTGCCCCCTCGCCCCCCGGGCAGGATCCGGCCCCCCGGGGCTGGGGCAGAGCCGCTCGGCCCCTGGGAAATGGGTCTGCAGGGACGGGATGCCCGCGGGTCCCCGGGTGTCCCCCTTGGGAGGCTGTGGGCCCTGTGCCCCCCACCGAGGGGCCGTCCTTGCCCTCTCCGGGGGGGGGCGCTGTCTGTCCCTGCGGGAGGCTGCAAGTCCTCTCGTCCCCGTGGGCAGCACCGTGACCCTCGTCCCTGGGGAGGCAGCGTGTCCCCATGCCCCTGGCAGTCTCCTCTCCCCGCAGCACCTGGAGCTGGTGCTGGGGCAGCTGCAGGAGGTGGTGGAGAAGCACGCGGGGCAAGCGGTGCTGGAGGCCGCGTCCCGCGCGCTCCACGCGCTCTGTGACCCCGAGCTCGCCCTGCATGGCCGCGGGGACCTGGTGCGCAGCCGCCTGGCCGACCAGCTGGCCGACAAGTTCCACCAGGAGGTCACCGAGCTGCTTCAGGTAGGGGGGACGGGAGAGGGACCCTGCGTCTGGGTCGGGGCTGGGGACTGCAGGGGCCAGGACAGGGACCTGAAGATCCGGATGTGGACCTGGCGCCTGGGATGGAGCTTGGGCCACCCCAGGGCAGGGACCTGGACTCCAGGATAGGGCTGAGGACAGACAGGGACCTGGCGCCAGGACAGGACTGAGGACAGGAGAGGGACCAGGACTTGTAGGTACAGCGGTGGCCTGGGCAGAGACGGGACTTCGGCAGGGAAGAGCCGGTCTGGGAGGTGCTGGGTGGGAGAGTGGCGAGGAGCTGTGGGGAGTGGGGTGTCCCCAGCCTGGCGTGAGTCCCCAACCCCGCACGGAGCGTCCCCAACCCTGCGTGGGGTGTCCCCAACCCTGGGCCCTGCCCAGGCCTCGTCCCTGGACGAGGAGGAGGTGTACAGCATGGCGGCCACACTGAAGAGGATCTCCGTCCTGTTCAAGTGAGTGGGGAGCCGTGGGGCCACACCACCCCTCTGCCCGCGCCCCCAGGGGTCCCCCTGTGTCCTTGTCCTCCTCCACATGCCTGTCCCTCTGCCCCTCGTGTGCCTGGCACCCTGTCCCCTGTGCTCCACATGTCCCAGTGCCCTGTTCCTTGCCCTGTGTGTCCCCTGCCCCGTGTGCCCCCCGTGTCTCTGTCCCCCAGCGTCCTGTCTCCTGCCCCACATCTCCCCTCGCCCTGCTGATGCTGCTCTGTCCCTGCAGCGCCCACGACCTGACACCCTGGCAGCTCTTCGAGCCCTGCGCCCAGCTCCTGCAGCACACTGTGGACACGGGCGAGGTGCCCTCGCAGGTACCGACCGCCCTGGGGACCCTGGGGACCTGGTGGGGATGTGGCTGCTCAGCACCGTGGCCGTCCCTTGCCCGCATCTTCCCCCGCAGGTCCTTGTCCCTGCTATCACCTGCCTCCACTTCCACATCCTCTGGGAGCTCTCGCGCCTGCCCAGCACCAACATCCCCCAGGTGAGCGGGTAGCACAGGGACAGCCCTGGGGATGACTTGGGGCAGCCCCCGTGTCCCTAAAGGCCACCGCGTGCCCCTGCCCAGGAGCAGCTGCAAAGCCTGAAGACCAGAGTCACCTCCTTCTGCTCGCTGTGCCAGAGCTGCCTGTCCGACGTGGACGCTGGCGTCCAGGAGCAGGTACGCAGGGGCCGGGGGGACACGGAGCGGGGGTCCAGGCCTGGCGCCGAGCCCGTCCCTGTGTCCTCAGGCCTTCGTGGTGCTCAGTGACCTGCTGCTGGTGTTTGGGCCCCAGCTGCCGCAGGACGGGCGGGAGGCGCTGGCCCCGCTGGTGCTGCTGCCCGATGCGGGGCTGCAGTCCCAGCTGGCCGCCTTCCTCATGGACCACGTCTTCCACCACGCCTGCAGCCACGAGGAGCTCTCGGCCACGGGTACGTCCCCTCCACGCATCCCAGGACTGTCCTCCGGGATGCCTGTCCCCCGCACCGTCCCATCCTGTCTCCACAGAGGATGGCGAGAGCCGCATCGCGGAGCTGCACCAGCGCCGGGTGCTCCTGGCCGGCTTCTGCAAGCTCATCATCTACAGCGTGCTGGAGCTCAGCGCTGCCTCCGATGTCTTCAAGCACTACGCCAAGGTAAGGGGTGCACGGGAGGGCTGTCCCGCTGGCCCCGCGATGGCTCAGGGACACGGCCCTGTCCCCTCCTCTCCAGTTTTACAGCGACTATGGGGACATCATCAAAGAGACGCTGAACTGCACCCGGCGGATCGACCGGCAGGAGTGGGCCCACACCCTGCTGCTGAGCTTGCAGCAGGTACGGTGCTGGCTGGGGGCTCTGGGGGCTCTGGGGTCATCCAGGAGGCTCTGAGGGGCTCTGGGGGGTCTCCAGGTGGGTGTAAGGGGTCTTTGGGGTGCTCTAGGGAAGTCTGCGAGGCTCCAGGAGGTTTGGGGGGGGTCTGGAGACATCCAGGGGTCCAGGAGGCTCTGGGGGCGAGGGGGAAGGGGGGGGGTCTGGGAGACTCTAGGGGGTGGGAGGGCATCCAGGAAGCTTGGGGTCTCCCGGGGGGTCTGGGTGTCTCCAAGGGGTCCCACACTGACCCTCTGTCCCCACGCAGCTGATGACAGAGCTGCTGCTGCAGCAGGGCCCCGAGATCCGGGCGGCCGAGGCTTTCCTGGAGATCCGGGACCTGGCGCGGCGTTTCTCCCTCCTCTTCAGCCTTCACCAGCTCCGCAACCGCCCGGCGCTGCTCAGCGTGCACAAGTGCGCGGGGCCGGGGGGCTGGGGGACCGGGGGGCCAGGCCGGGGCTCAGCCTGCCCCCTCACCCCTCTGCCCCGGCCAGGGAGGGGATCCAGTTCGCCTTCCAGGAGCCTCCGGGCCCCGGGCCGGGGCTGCCACCCCTCAACCTGCCCTTCCTGGAGGTGCTGAGCGAGTTCTCGCCCCGGCTGCTGCGCCCCGACAAGGCCCTGATGTGAGTGGGGGGTGGGGGATGCCCGGGGGCTGACGGGGTCCCGTTTGGGTCCCCCAGCACCCTGCAGGGCCCTGGTGCCGTGTCGCCCACCACGTCCCCCCGTCCCCCCGCAGACTGGCCTACCTGGAGAAGACGTGCCAGGAGCGGCAGTGGCCGGCGCTGCGGGACGCGCCGTGGCCGTCCCTGGTCGCCTACCGCAGCTCCCTGCAGCCGCAGGAGGAGGGGGGCTCCGTCAGCAGCCGCAGCACGGCCCCCCGCCCCCCGCCCGGCTCCGCTGCCAAGAGGCCCCGCATGGACGGTGAGGCGGGGGCTGAGCCCCGGGGACCCCATCTCCTGGGGCCGTGCCACCCCCAGCACCCAGGCTGGGCTGGGGGGGGCTGGGGGGGCTCTTTCCGCTCTGTCTGTCGCTGAGGGGACCCCGGCCAGAGGCTGGGCCCGGGGTGAGGCTCCCCAGTACAGAGGGAAGGGCTCTGGGGGACAGGAGGCGCAGAGGTGGCAAAGCGGGGTTCCTGTCAGGGCCGTCACCTCTGCCGGAGCCAGACTGTCCTCGGGGGGGGGGGGGGACGGGGACACGGCTCGGGGACAGGGATAGGGTGTGGGGATGGGGTGGGGATCCCCATGCTCAGCCCCCTCCCGCAGCCCCCTCGGAGCTCCCCGACTCCAGCCCGTGGCCAAGCAGCCGCCTCCCCAGCCCGGCCCTGACCTCCACCATGCTGCGGGGCGCCAGGCCCCCCCTGCCCCGCCTGCGTGCACAGGACCCCGGCTCCGACCCCAGCCTCCTGCAGAGGTGAGCGGCTGGGCTGGGGTGAGACCCCCCCCAAACCGGATGCCCCCCACTCAGGGCCCCCCTCTGATTCCATCCCCTCCTCCAGCAGCAGCTCCCTGTCCCACCGATGCAGCGGGACCAACCGGTGAGCGAGGGCCGGGGGGCATGGGGTGGGCACCAGAGGGGACCAGGTGGGCATTGGGGCAGCAGGGGGAGAGTCTTGGGGAGGGTCCTCCACCTCCCTCCCTTCTCCCCCAGGCTCAGCCTGATGGTGGAGGAGGAGGAAGAGGAGCAGAAGGAAGAGGAGGAGGAGGAAGAGGAGGTGCTGATTGAAGAGGAGAGCAGTGAGGACAGCCCAGAGCAGGACAGGGTGAGGCCACCCCCTGAGGGTCCTCCCAGCCACCTGCCCCTGCACAGCTGGAGTTGGGGGTGCCCGGGGGTGCCCCCACCCCACCCAGCCCCCATCTGCCCCCTCCAGACTCTGCTGGACCCCCAGGATCAGCTCCGGGACCTCTTTGACTCGACCATCCTGGGCATCGAGGTGAGCTGGGGGAATGCATGGGGCCTCATGGGGAAGAGGGACCCCACATTGGGGGGGGGGGGGGGGTGTGTCTCACAGGCCCCCTCTCCCCGCAGGGTGACTGAGCGAGGGAGCCCTGGCAGTGCGGAGCAGTTTGGTGCCTGTTTATTGTTGTTACGAGCCCAAATCTGGGGGAGCCCGGCTCCCCGGGCCCTGTTTGGTGACGGTTAATAAATACTTGTTTGACAGCCGGTGTCGGGGCGCAGCTTTCCCTTTCCGGGCGCGGGTCCCCAGTGTCGGGGCGCAGGTTCCCAGTGCTGGGGGTCCGCAGGCTGCGGGTCTCGGCGGGGTCCCCGCTCAGAGGCGCAGCACGTAGGAGTCGCTGTGGGTGAGGTAGCGCACCCAGCGCTGGGGGGGCCCGGCCGGCCCCGGCAGCCGCACGAAGCGGACGTGCAGCCCCGAGCACGTGTGTGCGGGCAGCTCGAAGGCCAGGTTGGCCGGGCCCAGCTCCAGCAGCGACGCGCGGCTC
This sequence comes from Strix uralensis, assembly GCF_047716275.1. Classification (NCBI taxonomy): domain Eukaryota; kingdom Metazoa; phylum Chordata; class Aves; order Strigiformes; family Strigidae; genus Strix; species Strix uralensis. The sequence continues at coordinate 52,884 of NW_027436888.1, forward strand.
AGCCCCGGCACCTCCAGCTGCAGGGAGGGCGCGGTGACGCCGGGGACGGCATGGGACACCGGCCCCCCACGGCTGCCCCCCCCCCGATGGGAGCGTGTGTCCCTGCCCGGCGCCAGGCCCCGCAGGCTGGAGGGGGACAGGTCCCTGCCTGTCCGGGGCTCCCTGCCCAGCCCCCCCAGCCCTCACCTTGAAGAGCGCGGAGAGCTGCGACCCGCCCTGGCAGCGCGGGATGTCCCAGCGGAGGGACTTGGTGCCGGGCTGCAGCTCGGCCGTCTGCTCGGGGCTGCTCAGCTCCTGCGCCAGGCTGGGGGGACGGCGGGGTGAGCGGGTGACGAGACCGTGAGCAGCCCCCAGACCCCCAGGCGCCAGCACCCACCTGCTCACGCCCTTGGGCACAGGCAACTGCAGGCAGACGTTGAGGGCTTGGCTGGAATTTGGGGGGAGCGGGGTCAGCAGCCAGGCTCTGACGCGGCCCCCCCAGCCCCCTGCGCCCCTACCTCTTGGGGGGCAGGTCACAGCGGAGCTTCAGGTACAGCCGGAGCCTGCGGGGAGACGAGGCCGGTCAGAGCCGGGGGTCGCGGGGTGAACTCGGCCCGCAGCCCACCACCGCGCAGCCAGCCGCTTACTGCCCCCGCCCGGTGAAACGGGGGGGAGAAAAAAGAGAATTCGTAGGTTGAATAAAAACCCGGATCAGTAACGAAACCACAGCAACAACGGGAGCCCCGAACCGCTGCGCAGGAGGCGGCTGCTTGCCGCCCCCCCGCCCCGCCCCGGTCCAGGCCCCCCCAGCCCGTTAACTCTGTTCTGGCCGGAACCGGGGTCACCCCCAGGGATGGTCAGAACGGGGGTGCTGCCCCCACCCCGCGCCCCCCCACTCACCTCCCCGTGGGGTCCTGGTCCACGGTGGGGAAGAGGCGGAAAGGCAGAGGCGAGGGGATGTCGTCTGCCAGCTGGTACTGCATGAGCGTGAGCTGGGGGAGACGGGGCTTAGGGGCGGCTGCCACGGCCCCCCCCACGTCCCCAGTGTCCCCTGGTGCCCCTCACCTCCCCCTGGCTCGGGGTGACCTTCAGGACCCTCCCGCTCTCAAACTCGTCCAGCTTGATGGAGCTGTGGAAGGCGCATTCATCCACCCGGACGGCCGTGCCGTAGCCTGCGGGGCAGAGGAGGGTGCTACGGGGTAGCGGGGGGCAAAGCAGGGGCTAAGGGGGTGTTGGGGGGCAGCCGCGGGTGTTAGGGGGGTGCTGGAGGGCAGGGGCAGGTATCGGGGGGGACTGCGCTCACCCCGCAGCTCTGACTTGCCCACGCAGAACTCCTCCGTCAGCCCAATGCGCATCTCTGTGGGGACAGAGGGGGCACCCGGTGACCCCGGGGGACAGCCCTGGCTGTCCCCCACCCCCCTTACCCCAACCCCGGCCCCCCCTTACCCACACAGCTGGGCAGGTAGCACTTGAGGCGAATTTCCCCCTGGACGTCCACCTTCATGGGTGTCCCCTGGGGAGAGGGGATGTGGGCTGAGCTGGGATGGGACAGGACGGGGGGTGGATGAGACCTGGGGAGAATACGGGGGTCCCAGGGGGTGGGGGGGGCCTGGGGGCAGTACGCAGAGCCAGAGCACCCAGGGGACATGGGGCGATGCTCTGGGGACACGTTGAGGTGGGAGGGCGTGGGGCAGGGGCTCCCTGTCCCCGCTCACGTTGGCAGCGATGACCACCGTCAGCCTTTCCACCACATCCACGAAGACCTCGTTCCTGGTGCCCTGTGGCCAGAGAGGGGGGTCAAGGCTGAGGGGGGACAACAGGGGGACACGGGGACACTGGGGGGGTCCTACCTGCTCCCCCCGGGGTGGCAGCACAGGGCGGCTGGCGGCCGAGCTGGGGGCCACTCTGCTCTGCTGCGTCTCGGCGCCGAACTGCAATGACATGCAGGGGGACACAGGGTTTGGGCACCGCAGCCGGGGGGGCCGGGGAGGGTGGGGGTGTCCCTGGGTCCTCACCAGCCCGATGGAGCCCAGGTCGAGGAGGCTGAAGGGTTTGGTGGCCACAGGCTCCGTGTGCATGAAGTTGCGCAGCACCTCGGGTGCCGTGGTCTGGATGTAGCCGTAGTCCTGGGGGGCCGGGGGGGCCGTCACCCCTCAAAGCTGTCCCATGTGGACCCTGAGGTGTCCCCTGTCCCCTTCTTTCTGGGGTGTCCCAAATGGGTGTTCCTGGGGGCTCCTGTCACCCCCTGAGCTGTCCCCAGCCCCAAGGGGGTGCCCACCACCCCAAGGTGTGTCCCCAGCCCCATGAGGTGTCCCCAGTGTCCCCCGGGGTGTCCCCTGTTCCCTTCAGGGAGTTCTCGCCATGCCAAGGTGTCCTCACCCCCCCCGAAGGGCATCCCCAGCACCCCCAGGCGTGTCCCCAGCTCCCCTCGGCAAGTCCCCACCAGCATCTCATCCAGCAGCTCGTAGATGAGGGCGAAGTTGAGGCTGACGTTCTTCTCGCTGAGGGGCCCGCAGAAGTCCCGCAGCAGCGTCACCAGCCTGCAGCAGGACCCGCAGCCATCAGGGGGTCCCCGTCACCCCCCATCGCGCCCCCCGGCCATTCCGTACCTGTTGAGGAACTCCACCAGCGTGAAGGGCGACGCGTCCGGCGTCGTGGTGGCCACGAAGTAGAGCCCCGCGTGTCGCACGTGGACAAAGTGCCGGCCCTCGTGTGTCTGGGGAGGGGAGCAGAGCCGTGACCCCCGCGGGACTCCCACGGAGCCTCCCCGTGTCCCCCCAGCCCCGCCTTACCATGAAGACAGGGGCCTGGTCCCCCGGCAGGGAGGTGATCCTGCGGTAGAAGGTGTCAGCAAGGTCCATACTGGTGCCGCAGGTCTCCCCACGGACTGGGGGGGGGTTAAGGAGAATGGGGGAAACACGGGGGGGGGGGCTGGGGAGCCCCCCAAGCGGGGGGACCCCTGGGGGTGCAGGGAGCGGAGGATACAGTCCTTGTGGATGAGCCGGTCGCCCTTGGAGGAGAGGATGAAGATCTGGGACAGCATCGCCAGGCTGGGGGGGTCAGGCGGGGTTTGTGTGGGCCCCCCAGGGCCCTGCAACCCCCTCGAGCTCTGCGCACCCCAAAGCCGCCTACCTGAGACCACCACCTGCCCGGGCCCTGCCCCAGAGCCCCCAGCACCCTGTGCCCCCCCAGCACCCTGTGTCCTCCAGCACCCTGTGCGCCCCCAGCACCCTGTGCGCCCCCCAGCACCCTGTGCGCCCCCCAGCACCCTGTGCCCCTCCCAGCACCCTGTGTCCTCCAGCACCCTGTGCCCCCCCCCAGCACCCTGTGCCACTCCCAGCACAACTGTGCCCCCCCCAGCACCCTGTGCCCTCCCAGCGACCTGTGCACCCCAGGCGCCGCACCCCAAGACCCGCCCCCCACCCAAGGGCTCAGCACCCCCGAAGCCCCGCCCGGATCTTTGTCCCCCTCTAGGCCCCCACCCCAGCGCCGCCCCCCGGCTCCCCCCTGCCGCGGCCCCTTTAAGAAGGGGCGTGTCCAGGGCCCCTCCGCGTCCCCCCAACCTGCGTCCCGCCGCGCGGGTGGCGGTCACATGACACCGCCGGAAGGGGCGTGGCCCACGCCGGACTGGGCGGTGACAGTCACGTGGTGCCGGTTTTCGCGCCACTTTTAGTTGCGGCGGTGGGAGCGCGAGCGGCGGCGGCTCCGGGATTGGACCTCGCGGGGACCCGTAACGGCACCGGCACGACCCGGCCCGGGACCGATCCTGCCATGGCGCCGCGCGACTACGCCGCCGAAAAAGGTACGGCCGGGCCGGGGCGGGGCGGGCGGGGCTGGGGGACCGGTCGGGATGCCGTGACCGAGCTTCCCACCTCCCCCCCCCCGCCCCCTCTAGAGAAGGCGAAGCGGTTCCTGCAGGATTTCTACCGCGATGGCGCCGACGGCGGCAAGGAGTTCCCGTACCGGGAGCAGCTGGTGAGAGCGGCCGCCCGGCCCGGGGGGATCCGCGGTGCTGGGGGTCGCCGTGAGGGGGCGGTCCTCGCCCCCTTCCCCGCCCCTGCCTGCTGCAGCCGCCCCCCGCCGTGGCAGCGGGTGTCCCCTCCCGTCACCCCGCCCCGGTTGGGGCCCCTCCCATCACCCCGCCCTGTCCCCGGGTGCGGCCGCAGCCAGTTTGGGGTCCCCCCAACCCCCCCGTCCCCCCCAGACGGCGCTGGCGCACCGGGAGCGCGTGGCGCTGTACGTGGCGCTGGACGATGTGGCGGAGGACGACCCCGAGCTGGCCGAGGCCGCCTGTGACAACGCCAAGCGCTACAGCCGCCTCTTCGCCGACGCAGTCCACGAGCTGCTGCCGCTCTACAAGGAGCGTGAGGTGGGGGCTCCCTCGGCGCTGGGGGGCTGTGGGGTTCCCCAGTGGCCCCCTCTGACACCCCCCCCACACACTCCGGTGTCCCCAGGTGTCCCGCAAGGACGTGCTGGACGTGTACATCGAGCACCGGCTGCTGCTGGAGCAGCGGGGCCGGGACGCAGGGGACACCCGCAGCCCCCAGAACCAGTACCCCCCCGAGCTGCTGCGGCGCTTGTGAGTGCAAGGGTGGCCGGGTCCCGCCTGCGTCCCCCTCTAACCCCAGCCCTGCTGCCCGGTGTCCCTGGGGAGCCCCATCTCCTCTCTTAACTCACCTGCCTGCCCTGGGACCCTGTTCTGTCCTTGTGTGCAGCCCCCCCTGTCCCCTTCAACTCTCTCCTGCTCCTTTTTCCCACGTTCCCATCCCTGCCTCAGCTGCCTCCCCACTAACCCTGTCCCTTCCTGTCCCCCTCGTCCCCAGCGAGCTCTATTTCAAGGCCCCCTCCACCGCCAAAGCCCGTGTGGTCCGCGATGTCAAGGCTGACTGCATCGGGAAGCTGGTGACTGTCCGCGGCATCGTCACCCGCGTCACTGAGGTCAAGCCCATGATGGTGGTGGCTACCTACAGCTGCGACCAGTGCGGGGCCGAGACCTACCAGCCCGTAAGCATGGTGGAAGGGTCCCGGGACGGGCGTGGGGACTGTGGTCAGCCCTAGCCCACCAACTCGGCTCTCCCCAGATCCAGTCGCCCACCTTCATGCCTCTGCTGATGTGCCCGAGCCGCGAGTGCCAGACGAACCGCTCGGGGGGGCGGCTCTACCTGCAGAGCCGCGGCTCCAAGTTCATCAAGTTCCAGGAGCTGAAGATGCAGGAGCACGTGAGTGGGGGTGAGGGGCCGGGACCTTGGGGTGTCCCCGTGAGCCCCAGCTGCAATTGGAGAGGTCTATCTTCCTCGTCCCCCCCCCCATGCCTGCTCTCCTCTAGGGACAGTCTGGCTCCATCAGGGAGGTGACAATAGTGGTGCAGTGCTGCTGTGTCACCTCTCCAGGGTTTCACAGAGCTCGGGGACTGCAGTAGATTCAGGGTCTCAAGCTTAGGAAGCCCCAGATTGGCCCCAGTCTTTGGGGTGGAGGGGGACAGTCTCCCCCAGCCCATACAGCTGGGTCAGCGTCATCACTGCTGGCAATAAAGAGGCGACACGTCCACGTGGCTCTGTCCTGTCCAGTCTGCCCCAGTCCATACTGGTGCAGGGGTGGGACAGGGACAGAGTCTGGTGGTGCCTCCTGCTGCTGCACGTCCCCAGCCCTGTCTCTCCCCGCAGACCGACCAGGTGCCAGTGGGACACCTTCCCCGCTCCATCAGCGTGGCCGTGCACGGGGAGAACACGCGCCTGGCCCAGCCCGGGGACCACGTCAGCGTCACCGGCGTCTTCCTGCCCCTGCTGAAGACGGGCTTCCGCCAGATGGCCCAGGTGAGCACCGTGGCCGGGGGCGGGGGGCTGCAGTGGGGCCCGCGGCTGCCCTGACCCGCCGCCACTCTCCTCTCCCACAGGGCTTGCTCTCCGAGACCTACCTGGAGGCCCACTGCATCGTGAAGATGAACAAGAGCGAGGAGGATGAGTCGGGGACTGGGGAGCTGAGCGAGGAGGAGCTCCGGCAGATCACAGGTGAGGCCGTCGGCCTCCCAGGATGTGCCCAGCTCAGGGCAAGCGGGGCCCAGGGCCGCCCCATGGCGGGGCAGGCGGCCGCCCCATGGCTTCCCTCGCTGCCTTCGCAGAGGAGGACTTTTACGACAAGCTGGCCTCCTCCATCGCCCCCGAGATCTACGGCCACGAGGACGTGAAGAAAGCGCTGCTGCTGCTGCTGGTGGGCGGCGTGGATCGCAACCCCCACGGCATGAAGATCCGGGGTGAGTCTGCGTGCTGCGCTGGGGGGGCCCTCTCCTGCAGGAAGGTTTGGGGGGTCTGGGGTCAGCCAAGGGTCCGGGAGGTTTAGAGTCGGTGTCCCGTGTCACTCAGGCAGGTGTGGGCGATGGGGTTGGCCTCTTGGGACCGTGGAAGGAATTGGCAGCTGCAGCTGAGGGATCTGGGGCAGGAACACGGCCAAGTGGGGCAGAGGGTGCAGATTTCCCCCCCCGCCACGGACTCACGCTTCCCTTCTCCTCCCCCCAGGAAACATCAACATCTGCCTCATGGGCGACCCTGGCGTTGCCAAGTCGCAGCTTCTGTCCTACATCGACCGCCTGGCCCCCCGCAGTGAGTGCCGGGCTCCCGGGGCGGGGGGGGTGGTGCCCGCTGCCTCCGCCCTCACCCTGCCGATCCCCTCTGCCCCCAGGCCAGTACACGACCGGCCGCGGCTCCTCGGGCGTGGGGCTGACGGCGGCCGTGCTGCGGGACCCCCTGACGGGGGAGCTGGCGCTGGAGGGGGGCGCGCTGGTGCTGGCCGACCGCGGCGTCTGCTGCATTGACGAGTTCGACAAGATGCTGGAGGGCGACCGCACGGCCATCCACGAGGTGATGGAGCAGCAGAGCATCTCAATCGCCAAGGCGGGCATGCTGGCCACCCTCAACGCCCGCTGCGCCATCCTGGCCGCTGCCAACCCCGCCTACGGCCGCTACAACCCCAAGCGCAGCCTGGAGCACAACATCCAGCTGCCCGCCGCCCTCCTCTCCCGCTTCGACCTGCTCTGGCTCATCCAGGACCGCCCCGACCGCGACAATGACCTGCGGTGAGGGGGGGAGCGGTGAGGACGGCGGGTGTGGGGCTGGGGGGGACACTGGGAGCTGGGGGGCGAGTGGTGGGTGCTGGGGGCATGTGAGGGGCTGGGCTGGGCAGCACGTGGGGCCCACAGGAGAGACGTGGGGCTCGGCCAGTAGTCGTGGGCCAGCCCCGGCCCCACTGCCAGCCCCTCTCTGCCCCACAGCCTGGCCCAGCACATCACCTACGTGCACCAGCACAGCCGCCAGCCCCCCTGCTCTTTCCAGCAGCTCAACATGAAGCTCATGAGGTGAGAGAGGCTGCAAGGGGCCGCTGGCCCCGTCCCCGCTGGCCCTGGCCCTGTCCCCGCTGGCCCTTCACCCTGCCCGTCCCGCAGGCGCTACATCGCCATGTGCAAGCGGAAGCAGCCGGTGGTGCCGGAGGCTTTGGCCGACTACATCACGGCTGCCTACGTGGAGATGCGGAAGGAGGCCTGGGCCAGCAAGGACACGACCTACACCTCGGCGCGCACCTTGCTGGGCATCCTGCGCCTGGCCACCGCCCTGGTGAGCCCTGGGACGGGCGGGGGGGTGCGCGTGGCAGAGCGGGACCCGTGGAGCCGGGCAGGACCAGGCAGGAGAAGAGCTAAAGCCGGGCTGGATGGAGCCAGCCCTGACCCAGGAGGGTCGAGTTGGGCTGGGAGAGTGTCCCTGTCCCCCCCTGGTCCTCTGCAAGCCCCAGGGGCCCCAAAGTGCTGTTTGTGCAGGTAGTGTGTGTGCGGCATCTACTGCCACGGCAGCACTTCCAGAGCCCCCGAGGCACAACCAGCGCACGGCCAGTGTCCCCTGTCTCTTCCTGGGGCTGCCCAGGGGCTTCCAGTGGTCTTGGGGGGGCACCCTGGGGCAGGGCGGTGCTGGGTGGGGTCCCGGTTGCTGCCAATGGCCCCGGTCCCACAGGCCCGGCTGCGGCTGGTGGATGTGGTGGAGAAGGAGGACGTGAACGAGGCCATGAGGCTCATGGAGATGTCGAAGGACTCGCTGCTGGGAGACAAGGGACAGCAGAGCCGGTGAGCAGGGGACACGGAGGGACACGGGGTGACAGTGGCCCCAACCTGCTAGGAAGGGGGAGGCAGCATTGGGGGAGCCCCAGCCCTGTCCCCTTGTCCCTGGGGTCGCTGTGGGGTGGGTGGGAAGAGGTGGCACTGCCAGGACCCCCCTGAGCCCCTTGTGTTCCCCCAGGGTGCAGCGTCCGGCCGACGCCATCTTCGCGGCGGTGCGGGAGCTGGCGGGGGGCCGGGGCCGGGCCGTGCCCTACGCCGAGGCCCTGCAGCGCTGCCTGGCCAAGGGCTTCACCCCCGCCCAGGTCCAGGCCGCGCTCCAGGAGTATGAGGAGCTCGACGTGCTGCAGGTCAACCCCGCCCGCACCCGCATCACCTTTGTCTGAGGGGGGGCACATGCAGGGACGCCCTACAGCCCCCCCACCCGGCGCAGAGGGACAGGCGGGGCTGCAGCCCCTGTCACCATCCTGGCACAGGCTGTGTCTGCTGACTCCCGCGGCCCTTCCCCTGCTCCAGCCCCGCTCCCCTCGTTACAGCATCTTGCCAAGCGCTGTTTTACCAATAAAGAGGCTTTTCTTACTCTTTTTGGTGGTGGCACCAGCCTGCTCGCCCCCTCCCGGGGCCCTGCTCCCCCCTTGGGCCCACGTCGCTCCCCTGGGCCCAGCTCTCCCAGATGTCAAACGAGGCCGGAGCTGCAGTTCCCAGCCTGGAGCTGATTTATTGGGGGGACCCCCAGGAGGGGGGGACACAGTCCTGAGGAGGGGCCCCCAGCCGCGGGGTGGGGTCCGCGGTGCCCCCCCCTAGAAGAAGAGCCCCCGCATGCGGCGGCCGATGCCCTGTCGGTCGTAGAGGATGTTGAACTTGTTGACAAACTGGTTCATGGTGTTGCAGGTCTTGGTGATGGTGCCCAGATACGCCATCAGCCCCACGTCGTTGCATTGCTGGGGGGGGCAGGGGTTAGGGGGCTGCTGAGGTGCCCCCAGCCACAGCAGCCCCGGGGGCAGAGGGGAGACGGCTCTGACCCGCTGTGTGCCCTGGTGGGGACACGGGGACCAGACCCCACCCCCCAGCTCCCCAAGGGGCCTGTGCCCCCCCCCCAGGTGTTACTCACATCGTAGAAGTCGGTCTTGAACTTGTCGGTGCTGAGCACGGGCAGGCAGTGGCACAGGGCGTAGGCTTCGCGCAGGATCTCGTGGTTGAAGGGCACCTCCCCTGCGGGCGACCCCCTCAGCCTCGGGGATCCCGGGGGACACCCCTGGGGGCCTCCTGCATCCCCCCTGGGCACAGTCCTCCTTCCCTGGGCACACTGCAGGGACAAACCAGCCCCCCCGCTCCAGGACAGCGCGGACAGCCCTGTCACCCCCCTGGGGCGCTGGGCCAGCCGTAGCCCCGACTCACCAGCCTCGGAGGCCCGCACGTACTCCAGGATCAGCTTGACGCGGCTGTGCAGCATCTTGATGGCGCTGTGCTGGGCGATGAGGTGCTCGGCCACTGTGGGGTCAAGGCCGCGTGTCCCCTGTGTGTCTCCACGTCCCCCCCGCCACCCTCCCCGGGCAGCTGCAGCCCAAAGCCAGGACGTGGGTCCCCGTGGCTCCCGTTCTCCACCGCTCCCCCTCCCCTGTGCCCCACCCTGGCCCTGGGACCTGTCCCCACCCGTCCCCCCCCACTCCCGCCGTGTCCCCCACCTGTGGAGTTCTCCCCGCTGCCGGTCGCCGTCATTCGGGCTACGTGGTCGACGCCGATGCGCTCGGCCTCCTCGGTGGCCAGGGTGTACGTCAGCTCGGCGAAGAGCATCGTGGCCTGAGGGCGGGGGGGACGTGTGGGGCGCGATGACAGGGACACAACAGTGCCCCCCCCCCCAATGCCCCCAGACCCTCCCTGCACCCCCGCAGTCCCTACGGCTGCAACCAACCACCCCAGAGACCCCTGGACCCCTCCCCAGCACCAATACATCCCCTGGGCACCCCTGGAGCCCCTGGCCTCCCTGCAGCCCCCCCAGCCTAAATAACCTCCCTGGGAACCCCCCCAGCCCCATTCCCACCCCCTCCAGCACTGATTTACCTCCCCATTGATGATGTCAATGACCGACTCGAACACGCTGACGGGTAGCTGGGGCAAGAGAGGGAAAAAGTGTGTTTTGGGGGGGCCCAGACCCACACTGGGGGAGCTCCTGGGGCCCCCCGATATGCTGGGGCTGCTCCCCACCCCCCCACCCCCCCCCTCCCCCGCCTTACATCCGTGTGCTTTGTCATGGGGTTCAGCTTGAGGAAGAGGGGGCTCTCGATGATCTCACACACCTGCAGTGTGGCGGGGGGGGCGTCAGGATGGGGTGCACGCCCCTCCCCCCTGCCAGCCCCTTACATCTGCCCCCCCACCCCCCTCCACTCACCTGCTTGTGCACGTGGATGTCAGAGGGGTCGGGGGGGCCCCCGGTCGTGTACCAGCCCAGGAACTCCAGCTCCTTGAACACCTGCTTGACTGGGGAGGGACCAAGGGTGCCCTGACTGCGGTGGGGGGCACCCAGCACCCCCCGCCCCCAATCTGGGGGTAGGGGGAGACCACACAGACCCTCCAAAGGCAGCAGACCCCACCTCTAACCCCAACCCGGCCCCAACAGACCCTATCACGCCTCTCGCAAGACATCCCTCAAAGGCAGGGCCCCCAGGCAGCCCAGGACCCCCTGCACAGCCCAGGACCCCCCCCAGACAGCCCAGGGCCCCCCCGAGCCCTCACACTGCTCCTCCTTGGTGTAGTAGTACTCCTTGTCGATGAGGACGTGCCCGTCCACCGCGTGCGAGAGCAGCTCGAAGGAATTCATCACCTCGATGTTGCGGCCCTCCTGCCGCCCGATGAGGGCCCCGATCACTGCGGGGACAGGGCGGGGGGCACAGGGGGGTATGGGGGACTGTCAGCGGGGGTCAGAGGCCACCACCAGCAGCCCCGACCCAAACCTCTACTGGCCTCAGCCTCGGACTCGTGCTGAGGGTGGCCCCAAACTAGCCCCATGTACCAGCTGGGACCAGACCAGGGGCTGTGGGGGGCCCTGGAGAGGCCATAAGGGGGTTTGGAGAGCCCCAGGGGGCTGTGGGGGAGCCTGGGGGGCCATGGAAGCCACTGGGGGGGCTCTGGAGGGCCCCAAGGGGAGCTCTGGGGGGGGCGGGGGACCCCGTGGAGCTGTGGGGGCTGCGGGAGGTGCACGTACCTTGCCCGGGGCGCCCCTCCTGCGAGCGCATGCGGATCCAGTGGTCGGAGATGTTGAGGATGACGAGGGGGTGCAGGGCCACCGAGACGCTGCCCGTGACCCCCCCGGCCATCACCGAGGGGGCGGCTGCGGGGGCAGGAGCAGAGCTGGGGGCGGGGCCGAGGTGGGGGCGGGGCAAGGGGCGTGTGGGTGGGGCCCCAGGGAATGGGGTGGGGCAACAGCCCTAGAGGTGGCCACTGCTGGGGGGCGGAGCTGGGAGGGGGTGGGCGGGGCCCGGGTCTTTATGGGTGGGGCAAGGGGGGCGGGGCCATGGGATGTGGGCAGGACCATGTCTTTATGGGCGGGGCCAGGGGGTTGTGGGCGGGGAAAAGGGGCAGGGGCCATGGGGGTGTGGGCAGGGCCCCGTGTGTTTGTGGGCGGGGCAAGGGCGCAGGGGCGGGGTCACTGGGGTGGGCGGTGAAAGGGGCGGGGCCCGGGGGGTTGTGGGCGGGGTATTGGCGCGGGGGCGGGGCCCGGGGGGGTGGGGGCGGGGCCCGCCGGGAGGCGGCGGGGCCCGCGGTACCGACCGGCCGGTCGGGGCGGCCCCGCAGCCCCGGGGCGGTGGAGCCGGTCCCGTATGCCGGGGCGGCCCCGCGGGCGGTACCTGCCACGTCCACCTCCATCCCGCCCGCTCCGTTGCTCCCCGCCGCGGAGGAAGAGGCGCCGGCCGCCGCCGCCGCCATCTTGGCTCGGCCTGTCCCTGCCCGGCCGCCGTACGCAGCGTCTGTGCGCCCGCGCGGGGGGGCGGGGCGGGGCGGGCGCGTGGCCGCGGGAGGGGGCGGGCGGTGGCGGGTCCCGCCAGCACTGGAGCTCCTCAGCGCCTCCCAGTGCCGCCCAGTGCATCCCAGTCCATCCCACTGCCTCCCAGCGCTGCCCAGTCCATCCCAGTGCCTCCCAGTGCCTCACAGTCCATTCCAGTGCCGCCCAGTCCATCCCAGTGCCTCCCAGTCCCTCCTAAGGCCCCCCCAGACCTTTCCCAGAGCCTCACGGGAGGTCCCAGGAAACAGCTGCTGCTCGCTGTGACCCCAGAAATGGTGATTCCCACCCTCTTTGCTCCGCTGCCCAAACAACTCCAGAAACTCCAATTCTGGGCAAATTCCAGCCTTTATTGCCCAGCCCGGCCCCTCAGAGCCGCACTGGGAGGGGCACTCCCTGGGGGGGGGGGTCCCAGCTCACCCCGAGGGTCCCGCTCGGGCCAGGAGCCGCAGAGGCACCAGGAAGAGGTTGAGGGGGCAGAGACCTACCCCCCCCCAGCCCCCAGGGGCTGTGCCCGGAGCCGCGGGGTCCGTCCCCGGGGGCCAGGGGTCCATCCCGGGGGGGCAGGGGTCCGTTCCCGGGGGGTAGGGGGCCGTCAGGGTGCCGTAGGACGCACGCAGGTGGCCGTGGAGGGCGGCGCGGTCGAGGGAGCCCAGTTCCTGCGGGAGGGAGCCCAGCAGCGCCAGCACCACCGCCGACTCTGGGGGGGGACACGGCGTCAGGACCTCCCACCCGCCCCATGCCCCCCCGGGGGGTCCCAGCCCCGCAGGGACAGCAGCAACACTGACCCCCCAGCACTCCCCCCCCCCCCCCCGATCCCCCTCTCTGGGCCACCCCACGGTGCCAAAACCGGCCAGGGGGCCCCAAGTCCCCCCTGGCACCGGGGACCCCCACTCACCGCCGGGGGGGAGCGTGGGGCCCCTCCCGCACAGGCAGAGCCGCGCCAGGTATTCGTAGACCCGCTGGAAGTCGACGGTGAAGGCCCCGGGACCATGGGGCTGTGGGGGGGCCGCGGGGTCCCCCGGCGCCGACCCCCCCCGCTCTGGGGGCGCCGCGGTGCCGGTGGGATGTGGGGGGACAGAGTGGAGCAGGGTCAGCGGCTCCGTGGCCGCCACAGTGAGGACCTGGAGGTGCGACACAGGGACGGGGGGTGACGTGCCCCAAGAAGTGCCCAGGGAGGGGGGCACTGTCCCTTCCGCCCCCCCGCGCTCCGGGAACCCCCCAACCCCTCACCTGGGAGAAGGCGGCTGCTGTCACCTCCTCCAGCCCCTCCGCCAGCGTCTCGGCCAGCTCCAGCCACACCTGTAAGTCGAAGGGGGGTGACACCGGGCCCCGACCACCCCCCCGGGCAGGGACCCCCCCTGCGGCCCCGCCCCGCCCCCGAGCCCCCGCACCTCGATGGGGGCCGGGATTTGGGCGCGGCGGCAGCGCTGCTGCTCCAGGCAGTGCCGGTACTGGGTGCGCACGGCCTCCCGCGCCGCCCGGCCCCGCAGCCGCGACAGGAACGACAAGATCTGCGGGGGGAGACAACGACACGCGGCTGGGGGGGCCCCGCCGGGGGGGCCCAGGGCCCCGCTGCTCCCCGGACCCAGCGGCCGGGGATCACCCGCACAGGGACCCCAGCGCCGGGGACCCCGTGTCACCCCGTGTCAGAGACCCCCAGGCACCGGGACCCTCCCCGGCCCCGCTCCCCCAAAAGCGGCCGAAAGTCCCCGCCGCGCCCCGCCGCCCCCACCTCGGCCTCGCTCCGCCGGGGCAGGCGCTCCCGCAGCGGCCGCGGCTGCAGGTCGGGGAGGCCGAGCGCGGCCTGAGCCCGCAGCGCCGCGAGCAGCGCCCGCTTCTCGCGCACCGACCAGGCCGCCCGCGGCCGCTCCGGCTCCGCCGCCGCCCCCGGGCCCGTCACGTACCGCGCCGGGGCCAGGCGGGGCCGCAGCGGCGGCTTCATGGCGCCGCCGGCCCGGGGCGGCCGCCGACGCGCGGGGATGACGCCACTCGCGGTGCGACCGAGCGGCGCCGGCTGATTGCGTCACTGGGAGAGCGCAGAGCCACGGGGCACGCCGGGAGCTGTAGTTCGGACGCCAAGAACACACACCCGGGGGGGGGGGTCGGTGCGTTTATTCCGCGTCTCGCCGCTGTGAGGGGGCTCGGGGGGGGCGGGGGGCGCCGAAGGGGGTCACAAGGCCGTTTCGGGGGCCTTGTCGTCATCCGGGGGGCAATCGATGAAATCCGCCAGCATGGTGGCGGTCTCGTCCAGCTCCTGGGGGGGGGGGGGGGGGGGTCAGAGGGGTCAGGGGGGGCCAACTCACCCCCCCCCACCCCCAAACTGCCCCATTTCCCCCCAACTGTCCCCCCCCACCCCCAAACTGCCCCATTTCCCCCCAACTGTCCCCCCCACCCCCATACCTCCTCCTTCTCCACGGGGGGCAGCGGCTCCTCCTCCAGCTGGGGGGGCACTGGGGGGGGGCTGCCGGCCCCCCCCAGGGGTTCGGGGTGCGGCGGGTGGTGGGCTGCGTCCAGGGCGGGGGGAGGCACCTCGGGGGCCTCCAGGAGCGGAGGTGGGGGCTCGGGGATGCCCGGTGGGGGCTCCCCCTCCTCCTCCCCCGGCTCCTGGGGGGCTTTGGTCCCCTCTTCCTCCTCCTCCTCCTCTTCCTCCTCCTCCTCCTCCTCCTCCCCGGCCGGGGGGGGCGGGTGGCCTTCGTCCACCTCCATCACCAGGGCGCCGGTGTCCCCCGGGGGCGGTGGGGGCTCTTCGGGCACTGGCAGGGGCTGCCCCTCCTCGGCGCCCCCTTCTTCCTCCTCCTCCTCCTCCACCTCCTCTTCCTCAGACAGGCCTTCATCCTCCTCGTACTCCTCCTCGTCCTCATCGTACTCCTCCTCGCCCAGCTCCTCCTCCTCATCGAACTCTTCCTCCTCCTCCTCCTCCTCCTCCTCTTCCTCTTCCTCGAAGAACTCTTCCTCCCCGAACTCCTCTTCCTCCTCCTCCTCCTCCTCCTCCTCCTCGCTGCTGTTGATGTTGATCACAGCCGGGTCGGGCTCCCCGGGGATCCCCGGCGGCTCCGGAGGGGCAGCCGGGGGGATGACGGGGGGCAGCGGCGGGGGGGGCGGGGGGGGCGGCGGGGGGGGCCCCGGCTCCTCGGGGGGCTCGGGGGGCGCCAGCGGGGGCGAGGGGGGGGGGCGGCGGGGGCCCCCCGCTCTTGGGGGCAGGGGGTGAGGGGGGGGCGCCCCGCTTGGGGACGATGACCACGCTGTCGTCCGAGTCGCTCTCCAGGGAGATCTCCACGTCCGAGGGCTCCTCCTTGTCGTAGTGGACGAAGACGGGGCGCCGGGGGCGCCCCCCCGCCGGGCCCCCCTCTTCCTCGCCGCCGGGGGCGCAGGGGGGCTGCCCAGGGGGGGCATCCCCAGGGGGCTCCTCCGCCAGCGGCGGCAGCCGGGGGGGCCCCAGCGGGTTGGTGGGGGCAGCCCGGGGGGCCCCCGGGAAGGCTGGGGGGGGCAGGGGGCGGAAGGGGGGAGCGGGGGGCTCCGGGGGGGCCCCCGGGACGGCGGTGGGGTGCAGGGGGGGCACCCAGGGCCGGGCCAAGGCGTTCGCCACCACCAGGGCTTCAGTGCAGACGGAAGAGACCTGGGGGGGGCAGGGGGTTACCGGGGGGGCTGTGGGGGTCCCTACGGGGATGGAGGGGCCCTGGGGGGGTCAGGCTGGGGGCTGGTGGGGTTCTGGCTGTGAAATGGGGGGACCCAGGTGGGACAAGGGGGGCCGGGGGGGGTGAGAGGGTCCCAGCTCTGGGACAGGGGGGCTCTCAGGGGGGGTCGTGACCCGTGTGGGGCTCAGCTGAGGGCTGGGGGGTCCCTGGGAGCGGCCAAACGGGGCGACCCCAGTGGCACAGGGGGAGACCCCAGGGGGATAAAGGGGGGGGCCAGGAGGAATAGGAGGGTCCCTGGGGAATGGGGACACCCTGGGGGTCCCGGCGGTGGGGCGGGGGGGTCCCGGGGGTCCCAGCAGTGGGGCAGGGGGTCCTGGGGGTCCCAGGCGAGGCGGGGGGGGTCCCGGGGTCTCACCTGCAGCGCCGGATCGCGCTGGCCCTGGCCGAAGGCGCGCAGGGCGCAGTGCAGGGGGGGGGGCCCCGGCGGGGGCGGGGGCCAGCACCAGGGCCAGCAGGAGCTGGTAGAGGGCGGCCCGGCACGGGGGGCTGGCGTACGGGGTGCCGGGGGGGCCAGCGGTGGCAGCGGGGGGCCCGGGGGGGACTTCGGTCTGCGGCAGCCGCAGCAGCAGAGGCACCACCAGCTCCTGCAGCCGCTGGCGAGGGAAGGGGGGGTGTCAGGGGAGGGGGCACAGTCAGGGGGTCCCCCATCCCCCCCCCCCCACTGTCCCGGCCCTATAGACACCCCCATCACCTGCCCCCCAGACCCCAGCCCCAGCGCCACCCCTGCCAAGACCCCCCCTCCCCTCCCAGAAGTTCCCCCCCCTCACCCTCGAGGCCCCCCAAGAACTGCCCCAGACCCACCCCCACCCCCCGACACCCCAGTTCCCCCCCAGCCCCGCGGGGCCCCCCCTCGCCCCCTTACCCGGTGCGTCTCCTCCTTGATCAGCGGCCCCCCCGTCAGGATGGCACGACGCAGCGCTGGGGGGGTGTCGGGGTCAGTGATGGGGGGACGCCCCCTTCCCCCCCCCAACACTCACAGGGGCCTTGGGGAGCCCCAACCGGGTGATGGGGGGGTCCCCTCTCCCCCAGCCCCACAACAGCAACAGGGGGTCCCCACGGGGCCCTGAGGGAGGGGTGCAGCCCCCGCGCCCCGGGGGGGTCCCGGCCCCCCCCGTACCTCGCAGGGCGGCCCGGCACACGTCGCTGTTGGCCGCCGGCTCCAGTTTGCGGTGCAGGGCGGGGGCGTCCCCCCCGTCCCCCAGCTTGGGCCGCTTCGGGGCGCTGGGCTTGGGGTCCGCCTTCAGCTGCGGGAGGAGAGAGGAGAGGCGGCGGTGCCGGGGGGGCTGCGGGGAGCGGGGGGGTCCGGGGGAGGCTCACCTTGATGCCCTCGGCCGGGGGGGTGATGTCGCTGAGCAGGTGGGCCAGCAGCACCTCGCCGGGGGCGCCGGGGCCCTGCAGCACCCCCGAGGCGGCTCCCGCCACCTCCACCCACAGCTCCAGCACCTGGTACAGGCGGGTGCGCACCGCGCTGGGGGCGCGGGGTCAGGGGGGCGCGGGGACCCCCACCCCCGCCCCAGGGACCGCCACCCCCCCCCGCACCCCCGGTCCCCTCTGTGTCCCCCACCCCCGCCCCGGGGACCCCCACAGCTCCCCCTGCACCCCCAGTCCCCCCTGTGTCCCCCCAACTGCCTCGGCTCATCAAGGACAGAGGCAGGGGCCCCCCAGGAGCAGCAGGGACCAGCGGGGGGGAGTCCCCGCGCCCCAGGCCCGGCCCTGCCGTGGGGGGGCCCCCACCCCCACCCGCGTTCCCCCCGTACCTGAAGGGCTTCTCCTGCCCCGGCAGCGCAGCCTCGCGGGCGCCGCTCCAGGCGCTCAGCACCTGCGGGAAGAGGCGGCCCAGGACGCTGCCCCAGCGCACCAGGCGCGCCCCACACCTGCAGGGGGGGGTTCAGGGCTGCACCACAGCCCCCCAGCACCCCACACCCCCCCTACAGCACCCCACATCCCCCTCAGCACCCCACACCACCCCCAGCACCCCACATCCCCCCTACAGCACCCCACCCCCCCCCAGCACCCCCCACCCCCCCCAGCACAGCTCCCCTGTCCCCTGAGCACCCCCAGTTTCCTCCCAGTTCACCCCAGTCCCCTTCCAGTAAAGCTCCAGTGTCCCAAAACCCCCTGTACAGTCCCAGTGTCTCCAGAAACCCCTAAAGCCCCCAGCACCCTCCCAGTTCCCCCCAACTCCCTCCCAGAATATCCCCAAGTCTCCCCAGCACCCCCAGAACCTCCCAGTTGCCCCCAGTTCCCTTGTAGCACAACGCCGTGTCCCCCGGCCCCCCCAGACCCCCCTGGCCCCCCCAGACTCACGCCACGATGAGGGCGGAGAGCACATCCAGCATGTCCAGGTGGACCGAGGGCAGCAGCAACATCTTCAGGGGACCGTCCCCGAACCAGTTCTGGGGGGGCAGGGCAGGGTTGGGATCGCCCCTGCACCTCCAAAAGCGGCCCTGGGGCCACAGCAGCGCAGCGGTGCAGGCTCAGCCCCCTCCCCAGCCCCAGGGGGGGCTCAGGGCCCGCCCCCCCCCCCACTCACTATGTTCTTGCTGGTGATATTCAGGGCGCGGCAGACGAGATCCAGAATGTCTTGGACGGGGACGGTGACGGGAGCCACGAAGTCCTTGCTGCCGGGAAAAAGGGGTCAGGGGGGGCCGGGGGGCGCCGGGGGGGGCGCGGGGGGGGCCGGTACCTGAGCAAGAGCTGCAGCACGCGGGCCAGCCCCGAGAAGCGGTTGTGCAGGGTGAGGACGAAGCCGGTGTCCCCGTCCTGGGGGGCCGGCAGCAGCATCTCCACCCCCGGCCCCTCGTAGGGCAGCGGGTCTGGGGGGGCAGCGTTAGGGCTGAGGCACTCCCGGGAACCCCCCCAGGACCCCCCCCGGGGCCTGTTGGTCTCCAGAGACCCCCAAGATGCTCCTCAGGGTTCCTCCAACCTCACCGGTACCCCAAAACCCCCCCAAGGGTGTCTCTGTGCCCCCAAACCACTCCTCAGGATCCCCACAGCTCCCCTGTGTCCTCCAACCCCCCCCAAGGGTCTCTCTGTGCCCCCAGACCCCCCAAAGCCATCCCTGAGGGTCTCTCCATGTGCCAGAGCCCCCCAAACCCCCCAAGGGTCTCTCTGTGCCCCCAGAACCTCCCCTCAAGGTCTCTTCACCGCCCAGTACCCCCAAACCCACCCCTCAGGGTCTCTCTGTGCCCTCAGAGCCCCCCAGACCCCTCCCCGAGGGTCTCCCTGCACCCCACAGCGCCCCAAAGCCACCCCGAGGGCCCCCCCGCGCCCACCCACCGGTCTCGCTGCCCTCGAAGAGTGCCCCGAGCAGCCCGTGCAGGCTGGCCAGCAGCCCCTGCACCTCCTGGTTCCAGCACTCCGTGTGCCGCAGCCCCTGCGAGAACCCGCGGCCCAGGGCCGGCAGCAGCGCGTAGCACTCGCAGGCCAGCTGGGGGGGCACGCGTCAGGACCCCCACTGTGCCCCCCCGGAACCGCCCCCGGCCCCCAGAGGCCCCCCAAGGACTGTTCCTGCACCCCAGGGGCCCCCAGCCCCTATGAGCCCCCCCAGGGCCGCCCCAGCGCTTTCAGCTGCCCCGGGTCTGGCCCCCCCATGGCTGTCGCAGCCCCCCCCGAGCCCCCCGCGGCCTCCCTGGGACCCCCCACATCCTCCTCGGGACCCTCTTGGGCTGCCCACGCCTTTCCTAGGGTCCCCCCAGACACGGCTTTAGGTCCCTGAGGGTTCCAGCTGCCCCCCACAGACCCCAGCATGGACCCCAGCCCCCCCGGGCTCCCTCATCCCCCCCAGAACAGCCCCAGACCTTCAACCTGCCATTAGCGCCCCCCCCCGAACAGATCTGGGGTCCTCCCCCAGCCCCCCCTCTACCTGCTGCAGCTGCGGGGACTCGGAGTCGATGCGGGAGAGGAAATACGCTGCCAGCTTTCCCTGGGGGAGGCGAGGGGTGAGGGGGGGGGCACAGAGCATGAGCCCCTCCCTGCCACAGCCTCCTGGGGAGGCAAGGCGTGGCCCCCCAAAACCTCGGGGGGTGCTCACCCGCATGGAGCCGCAGGCGCGGGGGTAGAAGGTCATGCAGGACTTGATGCCCTCCAGCGTGGAGACCTCGCACTGCGGGGGGGGGAGCAGGGCAGGCACAGACTCCGTGACCCCCCACGTCCCCCGTGCCCCCCCCAAGCCCCCCCAGATCCCCCGTGTGCCCCCAAGCTCTCCCTCTGTGTTCCCACAACCCCGCCAGCCGCCCACACCCCCCAAACGCTACGGTGTGCCCCCCGTGTCACCTCCTCATCCCCCACCTGTCACCCAATCCCCCCCAAGCCTCCCCCCACCCCTCTGTGCCCCCTGACCATGCCCCCAGCCCCCCATGTTCTCCCTCAGACCCCCTGTGACCCCCCCAGCCCCCCATAACGCCCCCATGTGCCCCCCCCGGACACCACCGGCCTCTCTGTGACCCTCCTCAGCCCCCCCTGGACCCCCCCTCCGCAGCCCTTGTGCGATCATCCCCACCCTCTGTGCATGTTCCCCCCTCCCCGGACCCCCGGTCCCCCCCCGGGCCCCCCCAGGCCCCCCCACCCACCTCGGGCTTGAGGGCCAGCAGGGAGGTGAGCAGCCCGGGGATGTGGTTGGTGCCGATGTCCCGCGCCAGCTCGGGCAGTTGGGAGGAGAAGAGCAGGAGGTCGTGGAGCACGGCCACCCCCAGCGCCATGGTGGGGGCCGGGTCCTGCGACTGGCGGGGGGACGGGGGGGGTCAGCGCAGCCCCCCTGGGCACAGCGCCCCCCGGCCTCCCAGTGTGCCCAGTCACACCCTGCCCCCGCTCTGGCCCAGCCCAGGCTGTGCTGCCCCCAGGATCGACTCAGGGACCCCCCCAGGGACCACCCAGGGACCTCCCAGGACCCCTCCATCCCCCAGGGCCCCCACCACCTGGAGCAGGTGCTGCAGGCAGCGCAGCCAGTCCCCCGATGCTCCCCCAGGGCCCCCCCCAGCCCCCAGGGACCCCCCCAGGACCCCCCCACCTGGAGCAGGTGCTGCAGGCAGCGCAGCCAGCCCCCCATGACCCCCCCAGGGACCCCCCCACCTCTCAGGGAACCCCAGCCCCCCCCATGACCCCCGCGACCCCCCCACCTGGAGCAGGTGCTGCAGGCAGCGCAGCCAGCCCAGGCAGTGCTGCTGGAAGGGCTCGGTCGGGCTCTCGCTCACCAGCAGCGACAGCAGGCACAGCCCCTCGAACCTGCAACGCCATTGGCTGCCGCCATGCAGGGCCCGCCCCCACCGCACCCCCGCCGGCCAATAGCACAGCCCACCCTCCACACTCCAGGGGGGGGTCCCACTTCTGATTGGCTGGTGTGACACCAAGTCCCACCCACCCACTCATCATACCAAGGGAGCCAATGGGAGGGAAGGCAGTAAGGGCGTGGCACATACACGACACCCGATTGGCTGCCTGCCTGCACGGCCCCACCCACCAGGCAGACTCCTGTTCATTGGCTGCTGTCCCTCCTAGATCCGCCCACTGCACATCAGGGAGCCAATAGCAAACAAGAGACCACAGGTGTGGTCCAGGGAGCACACACCCCCCTGATTGGCTGCTCCACTCAGCCAATAGGAGCCAGAGCCATAGGGGTGTGGCATTGAGACAGCTCCTGGTTGGCTGACTGCCCACCCACTGCAACTAATGAAAATCGAGATTGTGGTGGCATCGCCCATGCAACAACCCTCCTGATTGGCTGCCTCCCACACGGCCCGCTCCCGAGGGACAAGGCCTCTTTTGATTGGTTTCTCTCCCCACCATGGCAGCAGCCAGCCAATGGTAGCACCGCTGTGACCTACCCGCGTGCTCTCGTTAGTTAACGAGTGGACGTTCTCATTGGCTCACGCTTCCTTTTTTGCCCCTCCCCCAGCACGGTAACCAATGAGAAACAAGACAGGGAAAGAGCTGCGCGTCCTGATTGGCCGAAGCGGCCGCCACTCACCGGGTCTTCATGGAGCCGAGCCGGGCGCTGGTGACGCCGACGAGGCCGCCGATGGCCTGAGCGCTCTGGGGTCACGGGGTCAGAGGTCACACGGGGTCAACGGTCACGGGGGGCGGGGCGTCACGGGGGACGCGGTATCGTCACGTGAGGGATCACGTGAGGGGGATCAGGGGTCACCGGGGGTCTAACGGGAGGGAGGGGAAAGGTCCCGGGGGAGGGGCCGGGGGGTCCCGGTGCCGGGGGGGGGGTCTCTGGCCGCGGGGGTGTGTCGCGATGCCGCCGGCGGGGGCTCCCGCTCCCCGGGGGTCCCGCTCCCGGCCCGGCGCCCCCCCGCTCCCCCCGCACCTGCGTGCCCGCGCTGTCCCGCAGCCCCCGCACGAGCCCCGGCAGCGCGCGCCGGGACGGCGGGAGCGCGCTCAGCGCCTCCAGCAGCGGCGCGGCGGGGGCCCGGGCCGCCGCCACCGCCGCCATCGCCGCCTGCTGACGTCACCGCCGGGCGCCGCCTGACGACGTCACTCGCCGCTGCGCGGGGGAGGCGGGGCCGAGGGAGGGGCGGGGCCAATGGGCGGGGCGGGGACGGGGCCTGGGAGCAGCCTGCACGGAGGGGGCGTGGGGGGTGGCCTTGAAACTGCCCCCGCCACCCAGACACCGCCGGGGGGGCCTGGACACCGCCGCGCGCGGGCGCCCCGGAAGGGGTCACTTCCCCTTTCCCCCCCCGCTCCGTGACGTCACCCCCCCGCCTCCCCGCCGCGGCCCCGGATTGGCTGCGCCGCCCGCCACGTGACCCGGGGCCTGGCCATGGCCTCGCTGCGGCCCGCGGTGCCCCTCAGCCGGGCCCCGGGAGCCGTCGCCCCCGCCCCCGCCTAGGCCGGTACCCTCGGACCGGGACATCCGGACCGACACCCCCGCCCCGGAGACACCCCCAGACCGGGACCCCCCCGGGCCCCCGGCCACAGCATGGGGGAGAAGGCGGGCACCAGGTGAGGGGCGGGGGGCGGCAGCTCCCCCGGGGGGTTCCCCCCTCCAGGCACGGCAGTGGCGTTGGGGACCCCCTGCCCAGTGCGGAGGCCTGGGGTGGGGGTGTCCGGCCGCCTGGGATCCCCGGGCAGCGCCCCAGCCCCCAGCCGGGGGGGGCGGGCAGGGGAAGTGCGGGACGGGGGGAGGAAGCGGGAGGGGGAGGAAGTGCTGACCGCAGCGGGGGGGCCTCGCCGTGCCCCGAACTCGGGGGGTTGGGTGCGGGGCTCCTCCCAGCCCCACAGCTAATGGGGACCCCCTGCCCCCCGCTCTGGGGCTGGGCCCCCCCCCATCAGCCCCACAGCTAATGGGGGGCCCGTTCCCCCACCCCGCCAAAGGAGGGGGGGCCCTGTGGGGCCCGCGGCCGCCTCCGCTTCCTGCTGGGCAGAAAACAGGAAGGGCCGTGGTCAGCCCCCCCGTGTGCACCCCCGGTCTGGGGAGGGCTCAGGCCCGTTCCCCCCAGGCGGGAGGAATTTGGGGGTTCCAGGCACGGTTTGGGGGGTGTCATGGGGCAGGTTTAGTACTTGGGGGGGGGCTGGGAAAGGCTGTGCAGGGAGTTTGGGGGATGCCTGCAAAAAGGGGGGGGCAGGGGAGGCTACATGGTTTTGGGAGGGCCCTCAAAAACCTCACCCCAAACACCCACCCCCAAAAAACCCATTTTAGCCATTTTTTTGTCCTACAGGGTGTTCAAGAAATCCAGCCCCAACTGCAAGGTGAGAGGCCCTGGGGGGGGATTCACCCCCTCCCCTTCCCTGGGGGGGGCTTCTTGACCCCCAACCCCCCAGTTTAACCCCCCTTTTCCACCCATGGCATGAGCTGTGCCCGTTCTCAGCCCCCGCGGGGTGGGGGGGTGGCAGCATAACCGTGCAATTTCCTTTTCCCCCGTCCCCATGTCAGGGGGCTGCTGACCCCCCCCCCCCCCAATACTTTCCCCCACCAGCTCACGGTCTACTTGGGCAAGAGGGATTTTGTGGATCACTTGGACCGGGTGGATCCTGTGGGTGAGTGAGGGGGGGGCTGCCGGGGGGTTTGGGAGGGCAGAGGGGGTGCTGGGGGCAGCACTGGGGGATGGGGGAGGATCTGGCAGTATGGAGGGGCTGCTGAGGGATTTGGGGGGCAGAGGGGGTGTGGGGGGGTCTGGGTTCCTCTGGGGCTGCCGTGGGGCTGGGGGGGACACTCGCCTCCCCCTGACACCCCCTCCCTTGCAGATGGGGTGGTGCTGGTGGACCCCGAATACCTGAAGGACCGGAAAGGTGAGGGAAGGGGGGGGATGGGGGCCCTCCCACCCCCCCAGGGACACCTGGGCCCCTCCCCGGACGCTCGGGTCCCACGGCCGCCCCCCCACCGCCCCTGCAGTGTTCGTGACCTTGACCTGCGCCTTCCGCTACGGCCGGGAGGACCTGGACGTCCTGGGCCTGTCCTTCCGCAAGGACCTGTTCGCCGCCACGCGCCAGGCCGTGCCCCCCCTGCCCGAGGAGCGCCGGCCCCCAACCCGCCTGCAGCAGCGCCTGCTCCGCAAGCTGGGCCCCGCCGCCCACCCCTTCGCCTTCACGGTGAGCCCTGCCCCACGGCCGCCCCACGGCCGCCCCAGCCCCCCCCACCTCGTTAACCACGGACCCTCTCGCCCCCCAGATCCCCCAGAACCTGCCCTGCTCCGTGACGCTGCAGCCTGGCCCCGAGGACACCGGCAAGGTGGGGCTGGGGGGGTGAGGGGGAGAGCTCTGGGGGTGTTGGGACTGGGGGGGCAGTGGGGGGCTGTGAGGGCTGGGGGGTGTTTAGGGGGACGGGAGCTTTGGAGGGGCTGTGGGGGCTGGGGTGGGGGTGAAAGGGGGGCGGTGGTGTTATGGGAGTCCCAGTGTGTGTGTGTGTGTGTCCCCAGGCCTGCGGCGTTGACTTCGAGATCCGGGCATTCTGCGCTAAATCGCTGGAGGAAAAGATCCACAAGAGGTAGGAGGGGCCCAGGCATCCGGGAGCCCCCCCACCCCCCAGGACCCCTCTCTGGGGGGACCCCGGTGTCCGGGCGCCCTGTCCTGGGGACCCAGGTGTCCCTTCGCACGCCCCCAGGAACTCAGTGCGGCTGGTGATCCGGAAGGTTCAGTACGCGCCCGAGCAGCCCGGCCCCCAGCCCAGCGCCGAGACCACCCGCCACTTCCTCATGTCCGAGCGCTCCCTGCACCTGGAGGCCTCTCTGGACAAAGAGGTGGGGGGGCTGGGGGGGGTCCCGGGTGTGGGGCAGGGGCTGGGCAGGGTTTTGGGGTTCCCAGAAGTGGGTCAGGGGAGCTGGGGGGCCTCTGGGCAGGGGTTCAGGTCGTTGTGGGGCGCGGTGCTGAGCCGGTGCCCCCCCCACCCCCCCAGCTCTACTATCACGGGGAGCCCCTGAACGTCAACGTCCACGTCACCAACAACTCCAGCAAGAGCATCAAGAGGATCAAGGTCTCCGGTATGGGGGGGACGAGGGGGTCTGGGGGGGACATGGGGGGAGAAGGGAGGCAGGGGGGGACACGGGGGGATGTGGGGGACACAGGGGGACAAGGGGAGGTGGGGGCCAGGGGGACATGGGGCGACCTGGGAGACTTGGTGGGATATCGGGGATGGGAGGGGTCACGGGGGGCACAGAGAGCCCGGTGGGGTGCGGGGGGGGTCAGGGGGGGCCATGGGGGCGGGGGGTGACCTGCCGCTGTCCCCACAGTGCGGCAGTTCGCTGACATCTGCCTCTTCAGCACCGCCCAGTACAAGTGTCCCGTGGCCCAGATAGAGCAGGAGTGAGCAACCCCCGTGACCCTGGCGGTGACCCCGTGACCCTGCCTGACCCCACAGCTGCCCGGGGTGACCCCGTGCCTGACCCCTTGTCTCTGGGGTGTCCTTGCACCCGGTGACCCCCGATCCCGTGTCCTTGGAGTGATCCCTGTGCCCCAGGGGTGACCCCTCGCCCTGGGGTGCCCCCGTGCCCTCAGCTGACCCTGTCCCCTCTGCCCCAGGGATGTCCCCGGGGTGCCCCCGTGCCCTGGGATGACCCCTGACCCCATGACCTCCCCCCCCAGGGACCAGGTGCCCCCCAGCGCCACGTTCTGCAAAGTTTACACCCTGACCCCCCTGCTCAGCAACAACCGGGAGCGGCGGGGGCTGGCGCTGGACGGGAAGCTGAAGCACGAGGACACCAACCTGGCCTCCAGCACCATGTGAGGGGGGACGGGGAGGGGGCGGCTGGGGGGCACGCGGGGGGTCCGCGTCGTGTGTCCCTGCTGACCCTCTCTCGCAGCGTCAAGGAGGGGGCGAACAAGGAGGTTCTGGGGATCCTGGTGTCCTACCGCGTCAAGGTGAAGTTGGTGGTGGCCCGTGGCGGGTACGTGTGTGTCTCCCGGTGACCCCCCCGCGCCCCCCCAGCCCCCCCCGCTCACCCCCTCCTCCCCCCAGGGACGTCTCGGTGGAGCTTCCCTTCGTCCTCATGCACCCGAAGCCCCCCGAGACCTGCGCCCCCCCCCGCTCACAGTCAGGTAAGAGTTAATCTGGGGGGGCACAAGGGTCACCCCAACACGGGTCACCCCAATGCCCTGTGCCCCCTTCCCAGCGCTCCCCGAGACAGACGCCCCCGTGGACACCAACCTCATTGAGTTTGAGACCAAGTGAGTGACCTGGGGGGGTGGGGGGGGGACAGGGACACCCCTGGGGGGATTTGGGGGTCCCAGGAGCAGGGGAGGGGGTGGGGGGAGATTTGGGGGGGTCTGGTACAGGACTCGTGGGGGGAGGGGGTGGGATAGGCTGAGGGGGGGGGCTGGGGGTCATCTGGGGTGTTGTGTCCCCCCCGTGACCCCCCCGTGTCCCCCCCCAGCTACGGGCCGGATGACGACATCGTCTTTGAGGACTTCGCCCGCCTGCGCCTGAAGGGGCTGAAGGACGAGAAGGACGATGAGGACCAGTTGTGCTAGGGACCCCCCGGGACCCCCCAAAGGCGCCCCCGGGGCCCCCCTCCCCAGCCTCTCCCTCTCCTTTCCCCATGTGACTGCTGTAAGGGGGGGCCCCTCCCTTTCCCCCATTCCCCCCCCGGGGGGGGGCCATTTCAGGGGACCCCAGCCTCCCCCCCGGTGCAGCCCCCTCCTGCCCCTCCCCCCCCCCCACGCACTGGACTCGACCGGGCATTACCCCCCCGCTGTTTATATGTACATTGATTTTTAAAGATGTTTTGGGGACCCCCTGCCCTGTCTGCCCTCCCCCAGCAGTGTCCCAGGGGGTTGGGGACTGGGGGGGGTGTCGTTGGGGTAAATAAAACCTTTGAGCTGATCTTGGCGTGCAGAGGGTGATTTTTGGGGTGAAAGGGGCGGGGATTGGGGTTGGAGAGGCCCAGGAGGACCGTGGGGCCATAGAGGCGGTTCCTAGAGCGGCCGCGGAGGACCCGCGGCACCATCGAGCGCGGGTCACGTGACGCGCGCCGGCCGGTGGGGGCGGATGGCGCATGCGCGGCCGGAAGCGGAAGTGTCGTGTACGGCGGCCGGCGAGGGCCATGGCGGGCTACGGGGTGGCGAACGAGCGGCTGCGGGTGCTGGAGGAGCTGGAGCGCGAGATCGGCGCCTCCCTGCAGAGCGCCGGTGGGCGGGGCCGGTCTCCATGGTGACCGCGGGGGGCGGGGCCGGTCTCCATGGTGACCGCGGGGGGCGGGGCCGCGGGGCGGGGCCCTGGGGGGGGGGGGGATCCTGGGGGGTCACGCCCCGGGGTCAGGGGTGAAGGGTCACGCCCCGCCCGCAGGCACGGTGATCCTGGAGCTGTCCAAGGAGAAGGCGGGGGAGCGGCTGCTGGAGCGCCAGGCCGCGCAGTTCAGCGCCGCCGTCCAGAAGGTCGAGTCCGAGCTCTCGGCCCAGATCCGCTACCTCACCCAGGTCAGGGGGCAGCAGGCGGCGGGCGGGGGTCGAGGGTCACGGCGGCGCCGCCTCACCTCTGCCCTCCCCAGGTGGCCACGGGGCAACCGCACGAGGGCTCCAGCTACTCGGCCCGCAAGGCCTGTCAGATGGCGCTGAACCGCGTCGACTACGCCCGCCTGAAGCTGGGGGAGCTGGCGCGGGCCTGCGAGCAGATGCTGGAGCCCTGAGCGGGGCACAGGCGCGGCACGGACACGGCACCGCGGGGACACGGACACGGCACCGCGGGCACACGGACAGGGACACAAACCCCCCTGGCTGCCGCCTCCCGCCCCCACACGCCAAGGAAATGCCAAAATAAAGAGAAGCCGCCGTGGCCTTCAGGCAGGGGTGAGCCTGGGTGTGTCCGCGACACGCGTGTGCTCCCCAACACACGTGTGCTCCCTGACATGCGTGTGCTCCCTGACATGTGCTCCCCAACATGTGTGTGCTCCCATGTGCTCCCCGACACGTGTGTGCTCCCCAAGACACGTGTGCTGCCATGTGCTCCCCAACACACGTGTGCTCCCATGTGCTCCCGGACACGTGTGTGCTCCCCAACACACGTGTGCTCCCATGTGCTCCCGGACACGTGTGTGCTCCTGTGTGCTCCCCAACACACGTGTGCTCCTATGTGCTCCCCAACACGCATGTGTTCCCATGTGCTCCCTGACACGCGTGTGCTCCCCGATACACGTGTGCTCTGCGCCCCAACACACGTGTGCTCCCCGACATGCGTGTGCTCCAGGCTGCCCCCAGCCCCGATGGGGCCCCGCCCGCCCCACAGACACAGACTCGCTCCAAGCTGCTGTTTAATCGCGGCAGGGGGGGGCCCCACCCCGGATGCTGCAGGGGGGGGTGGTGGGACCTGACTCAGAGCAGCCCACGGGGGCCAGACCCCAGCCCCACATCTGTGGGGCAGGAGAGGGGTGTCAGGGTCTCAGGTGGGGGTGGGGGGCCTGCCCCCCAGCCTCTCCGTGCCCCCCAGCAGCCCCCCCGGCGCACCAGGACCCCCCCCAGGCCCAGGGCGGCTCCCAGCAGCACCAGCCCCATGATCAGCCCCTGGGAGAGGGGGGGTCGCCCCACAGCGGGCGGTGGAGTCTGGGGGTCCTGCCCCCCACCTTCCCAGTGGATGCGGCCTGCAGGAGTCGGGAGCAAGGCCTGAGGACCCCCCAGGAGCTGCCCCCCTGCCCCGTCTTGGTGCCCCTCCCCCAGCCTCGGGGCTGGGGGGTGGGGCGGGGGGCTGGGTCTCACTGTGGGGCTGGCAGGGGGTCTCTGCGGGGCCAGGGGGCTGCCTGGGGGTCTGTCTGTAGCCAGGTGTCCATCTGGGGGTCTGTCCGTGGGTCCGTCCATAGCCGGGGGTCCATCCGGGGGTCTGTCCGTGGGTCCGTCCGTAGCCGGGGGTCCAGCCAGGGGTCTCTGCGCTGCTGTGGGACAGAGGAAGGGGTGGGAGGGGTCAAGGCTCCCCCCAGCTGTGGGGCAGCCCCGGGGGTCCCCGTCCCCCCCCCAGGCTGTGGGGCAGGGACCCACCTTGGCGCTCCCAGAGCTGCAGCAGCTCCGCGACCCACGGCGAGTCCCGGAGCCCGCAGAGCCGCTTGTGGGGCAGCACGAACCTGGGGGGCACGAGGGCTGTTATGGGGCACGGGTGGGGACCTGGGGGGGCTGCAGTGGGGCACAGCGGTGGATCTATAGGTCCCAGACCCCCATCTGTGGGGCAGGGACAAGCCTGTCTGTGGGGCCCGCCCCCCCGCCCCCCGCCCAGCCCCAGTCGGAGCTTCCTGGGCACCAGTTCCTGGTTCCTCTTTTCCTGCTGGGCCGGGGGGGGGTGCAAGGGGGGGCTGGGGGCCCCATGGGGCTGGGGGGTCCTGGGGGGGAATGTGGGGTGTTGGGCGGGGGGAGCTGGGAGGTAGTCAGGTGGGTCCCGGGGGGGAATGTGGGGTGTTGGGGGGGGGTCTGGGAGGTGGTCGAGGTCGGGTGGTCCCGGCGGGGGATGTGGGGTGCTGGGGGGGGGTCTCTGGGGGTGTTGGGGGTCCCTCACCTGGTGACGTGGTTGGGGCAGAGCTCGGCCCGCAGCACGTGGGGGGCCAGGGGGGGCAGGCGCACGGTCGGGGGGGGCTCCCGGGGCCAGCGGTGGGTGCAGGCGCAGGCCCCCGCCGAGCCCCCCACGTTCCCCAGCGCTGGGGGGAGAAGGGGGGGGGGGGCGATCAGAGGGGGGCACCGGGACCCCCCGACCAGAGACACCCCCCCCTTCCACCCCGCGATGCCCAAAGCCCCGGGACACCCCCCCGGCCCCCCGGTACCTGCCCAGGGCAGCAGCAGCAGCAGCAGCAGCAGCCCCGGCCCCATGGCGCGGGGGGGTCCGGCCGGGCGGGGGCGGCACCGGGAGCGCAGACGGGACCGCCCCGCCCCCCGCCCCGCCCGCGGCACCGGGACCCCCCGCCGGGACCCCCCGCGGCTCGGGGACCCCCCCCCCGGGGTTCAGGGACCCTCCGGGGCTCAGGGACCCCCCGCCGGCACCGGGACCCCCTCACGGTGCCCAGAGACCCCCCCCCCGGGACACCGGCACCCCCCGCCCCTCCTCCTCCTCCTCCTCCCGCCTTTCGGTTTCGGTTTCTCTCACAGACGGTGCCGGCGCCTTTCCCGGCAGCGTGACGTCACTGTGGTGTGACGTCACACGCGTGACGTCACGGGGGGCCCTGGAGGGGTTGGCGGCTCGGGGGCGCCGGAGGGGGGTGCCCTGAGCTGCCCCCCAAGACGTTCCTGACCCCCCCCAGACCCCAAAACTGGTCCCCGAACTGGGCTGGGAGCCCCCAAACCCCCCCCAGATGGGGACCCTGACCTTGACCCCAGGTGTGACCCTGAACCCCCCAGGACCCTGAACCTGACCCCAAGATGCCCCCCGGGACCCCAAATCCGACCCCCGGATCCCCCCGTGGGACCCCAAATCTGAGCCCAATCCTGAGCCCAAGGGGGGGGGGGGACGACACACCCCAACCCTGACCCTGACCCCGCTGACCCCTGTGACCCCGCTGACCAGGGCCATTAATGGGCCCCATTCATTAACGGGGGCAATTAATGACGGGCCGGGGGGGGCAACAAACGGCAGAACCTCCGTCAGCGCCCCCCTGCCCCCCCCGGGACCCCCAGCCCCAGCCCCTGCGGCCTCTGTGGGGCAGAGGGACAGGCGGGGACAGACGGATGGGCGGGGCCAGGCAGACAGACAGGGCGTCACGCCCCGGCCCCATCTCAGCCCCCCCTCCCTGTCCCTGTCGCCATCCCCGCCCCGCTGACGTCATCGGGGGCGGGTGACGTCACTGTCCCACCCCACACGTCACCCGCCCCGCCCCGGGGGCCGGACCCCATATACAGGTGTGGGCACCTGCGGGCCCCACGCGCGGGGGGCGCTGCCGCGGCACCTACAGGGGCTGTGGGGGCTACAGGGGCAGGGGGTCCCTGCTGGGGGGGGGCTCTGCGGGGCTGGGGGGGGCTCTGCCTCTAGAGGGGCCCTAGAGGGGCTCTGCGGCCTGTCCGCTCTCTACGCTCTCACCTCTCTGTGCGGCTCCTGCTCTCGGCACCTGCGGGGCCACTCCAGGGCCTCTGCGGCTCCAACGGGCTCTGGGGGGTCCCTGCAGGGGGCTGGGGGGTCTCCTGAGGCCAGCGATAGGTGTCGCTGCGGCTGTCTATAGGGGGGGTGTGACACCTCTGGGCTCCTCTGAGGCTGTTTGCAGGCTCTTTACTCGCTGTCTGTAGGGTGTCTATAGGGGGCCTGTAGGGTCTCCGCGGGGTCTGTAGGGTCTCCACACGATCCGTAGGGTCTCCACACGATCCGTAGGGTCTCCGCGGGGTCTGTAGGGTCCGCGGGGCCGTCCATAGGGTCCTCCCGGGGCGGCCGAGCACCGGTGGCCGGGGGCGATGGCGCATGGGGGGCTGCAGCTGCTGGGCCTGGGGGTGGCGCTGGCGGGGTGGGGGGCGCTGGTGGCGGCGGCGGTGCTGCCGCAGTGGCAGACGTACTCCTTCGCCGGGGACACCATCATCACGGCCGTGGCCACGGCCCAGGGGCTCTGGATGAGCTGCGCCAGCCAGAGCACGGGGCAGCTGCAGTGCAAGAGCTACGACTCCATCCTGGCCCTGCCCGGTGAGGGGGCTGGGGGGGGGCGGGGGGGGGGGCGGGGGGTAGGGGGACATGGGGGGCAGTGGGGGACATGGGGGCGAGGGGGCAGCTCCAGTGCAAGAGCTGCGACTCCATCCTGGCCCTGCCCGGTCCGTGGGGCTGGGGGAGGCGTTGGGGGGCTGGGAGGGGCGTGGGGGGGCGATGGGGTGTCCCGGGGGTGGGGGGGTTGGGGGGGCGCAGGGAGGGGGCGGGGGGAGGAGGTCATGGCGGGTCCTGACCCCCAAACCGGGAACCACAGCGGGGGTCGGGGTCTGCGCCCCCTCCCTGCGCCCCCCCCTAGACCTGGGGTCCCCCCCACCCCCCCCGGGGGGTTGTGGCCAAGCCAGCGGGGGGAGGGGCAGCTCCTGGATGCCGGGGACCCCAGGATGGGGGCGGGGGGGGGAAGCAGGGGTCACCCCAAACCCCACCGCCCAACCGCAGGGGTCAGTGGGGTCCCCCCCCGGGGTGTGGGGGTTCCCCCAGCCTTGGGACCCCCCCAGAGGGGACCCACGCATCTTGCTGGGACGGGGGGGGGCCCAAACCCTGCCCCCCCCCCTGCTTCGGGGGGTCCCAGGCATCCAGACCCTCCCTGCCCCCCCCCATAACCCGGGTGTCCGGGTGCTGCCTCTGGTTTCGCTGAAACTCCCGTCCCTGGGGGGGGCCCTGAGTCACGGGCGGGAGCAGCCGTTGGGGCGCGGCGGGGTGTCCCCCCCCCGGGGATGGGTCCAAAGTCCCCCCCTCCCCGCCCCGCGGGGCGCCGGGGTGGCGCCAGGGAACGCGGGTGTCCGGGTCACCCCGATGTCACCTCTAGCCCCCCCGGGGGGGACCCAGGCGTCTGGGGGGGACACCCAGGTGTCTGAGGGACCCCTGCTTCACCCCTGGGGCCCCCCCGGTGTCCCCCCCCCCCAAACCCCGGGTGCCAGGGCGGGGCGCGGGTCCCTGCCTGTCCCCTGCCCGTCCCTGCCCGTGACAAGGCCAAAGTCTAAACCAGGTGACAGACGGGGGCCATAAACCCATCACCCCCCCCTGTCCGGGCAGGATGGGGGGGGGTGACCTTGCCGTGACCTTCTGACCCCACCGTGACCCCGCCGACCCCCCGTGCCCCCAGGGTACCTGCAGGCCACGCGGGCGCTGATGGTGGTGGCGGGGGTGCTGGGCCCGCTGGCCCTGGGGCTGGCGGTGGCGGGGATGAAGTGCACCCGCTGCGGGGACGACGACCCCCGGCGCAAGGCCGGTGTGGCGGCTGCGGGCGGCGGCCTCTTCCTCCTCTCAGGTGAGCGGGACCCCCAGAACCCTCCCCCCGCCCCTTGGGGACCCCCCATCCCCATTTCAGGGTCCCTACCCACTCTTGGGGACCCCCTGTCGGGGGGTGGAGGGGGATTGGGGGGCTGACGGGTGCCCCCCCCAGGGCTGGCGGGGCTGGTCGCCTGCTCCTGGTACGGCCACCGCGTCATCACCAACTTCTACGACCCCACGGTCCCCGTCAACTACAAGTGAGGGGGGTTGGGGTGGGGGGGTGTGGGGCAGGGTTTGGGGGGGGCTGTGGGGAGGGTTTGGGGGGGCTGTGGGGGGGTTTGGGGGGCTGTGGGGCTGGGAGGGGGTTGTGGGAAGGGTTTGGGGGGGCTGTGGAGAGGGTTTGGGGGCTGGGGGGGGTTGGGGGGTGTGGGGCTGGCAGGGGGCTGTGGGGGGTGGTTGGGGGAGGCTGTGGGGAAGGTTTGGGGGGGCTGTGGGGGGGGTTGGGGCTGGCAGGGGGCTGTGGGGGGGTTTGGGGGCTGTGGGGGAGGTTGGGGGTCCCTCACCCCCGGCTGTGTCCCCCCTCCAGGTTTGAGCTCGGCCCCGCCATCTTCCTGGGCTGGGCGGGGGCCGCGCTGGCCCTGCTGGGGGGGGCCATGCTGGCCTGCTCCTGCCCGCGGGGGGGCCGCGCCCGGGGGTACCCCCGCAGCAAAGGGCCCGACGCCCCCCGCGGCCCCGCCAGCCGCGAGTACGTGTGAGGGGCCGCGCTGGGCCCCCCCGCCCCGGGGCCCTGCCCCTACCCACGGCTTGGGGTACCCCGCCCGCGGGTCCCCGCGGATTCTAGCGAGTGGTTTTGTACGAAATAAAGTTTTTTGTGTGTTTTAACTCTTTTCCGGCCGCGTTTGGTCCCTGGGCTCCCCCCCCCACGCTGCTGAGGGGTTCCCCGACACTCACCCGCCTTGCCCCGTCCCAACATGGCGGCGCCCGCCGCCGTACGGTGTCGGCATCGGGAGGCGCCCGTCTGGATATGGCGGCGCCCACGGCCGTACGGTGCCGTCATCGGGAGGCGCCGGGACGCGATGCTGGAGGCGCTGGTGGCCGGCGGCGCGGGGGGGCTGGTCCTCGTGCGGGGTGCGGGGGGGCCGGGGGCTGGTTGGGGGGGGGGCGCGGGGCTCTGGGGTACCGTGGAGCCGCGGGGGGGGCCCTGGGGCTGGTCCTGGGGGCCGGGGGGTGCCCGGGGGGGCTGTGGGTCACCTGGGGCTCACCCCTGTCCCCCCCCCCAGACAGCGCCGCCTGCGAGGGCCGCAGCCTCCTCCGCGCCTTCGCCACCGCCGCCGTGCAGAGGTGGGGGCTGGGGGAAGGGGGCTGGGGGGGGGCTCAGACCCCCCCACACCCCCCCCCGGCTCACCAACCCCCCCCCAGGGCCGAGCGCGTCCTCGTCCTCCTCTTCGACGTCCCCCGGGAGCAGTTCGAGGCCGGGCTGAGCCCCGCGGTGAAGCAGCGGTGAGTGGGACCCCTCGCGGGCACCCCATGGCCCCCCGAGACCCCCCCGCACCCCCACAGCCCCCTGACCCCCCCTGACCCCCCCGACCCCCCTCCCCAGGCTCCTGTACCGCGACGGCTTCACGGACCCTCTGGGCTGGAGCGGGCCGGACCCCGACCTGCGGGCGGGTGATTTCGGGGGGCTGCTGGCGGGGGGGCTCCCCCCGGGGGGGCCCCTGACGCTGGTGTTGGACTCGCTCAGCTGGCTGCTGCTGCGCCTGCCCCCCCCCCGCCTCTGCCAGGCCCTGGCGGCTCTGCTGGGGGGGGCCCCCAACACCGGTCAGGACAGCGGGACCCCTTGGGGGGGGCCCTGACAGCGGGATGGGGGTGGGGAGCACAGACACCGGGGTCCCCACGGGGTTGGGGGGGGGCAATTGGGGTGACAGGGGGTCCCCAGGGGGTTGGGGTGCAGGGAGTCACCCCGAGATTGGGGTGGGGGGGGCTTCAGGCATTGGGGTCCCCATGGGGTTGGGGCACGGGGACACCCACAATTGGGGGGGGGGGGGGCAGACACTGGGGTCCCCATGGGGTTGGGGTACAACTGGGGCTCGGGGTGCAGGGGCTCCCCCAGATTGGGGTGCGGGCCCCCCCAGACGCCCGTGCCCCCCCCCAGCCCGCCCCTCCCGCCTGCTGGCGCTGCTGCACGGGGACCTGCACCCCCCCGGGCTGCTGCGGGCGCTGGGGGCCCTGGCCAGCACCCAGCTCACCCTGGGGGGGCCCCCCCCCGACCCAGGCACCCCCCGAGTCGTCAGTGTGCTCAGCCGCCCCCGCAGGGGGGGGGTCAGGCAGCAGGTGGGTGTGGGGAGGTGGGGGCACCCATGGGGTCACGGTGCCCCGAATCGGGGCGCCCCTGGGCCCCCCCAAACATCTCCCTCCCCCCCCAGGATGAGAGCTTCACCCTCCTGCCCGACGGTTCCCTGCGCTCCCTGGGGGTGCCCCCCCCCCGCGCTGCAGGAGGAGGAGGAGGAGGGGAGACCCCCCCCCGGGGATTCGGGGGGTCGGGCCCCCCCACACCCCCTCACCTTCCGCCTGCGGCTGTCAGCGGCCGAGCGGGCGGCACGGGCGGCCGTGCCCCCCCCGTACCAGCTCAGCCCCCCCAGGTGAGTGGGGGGGGGGGCCCAGCCCCCTCCCAGCCCTGGCTCCCAGTCAGGACCAGTCTCCCCAGTAACCACCGCCCCCCCCCAGGAGATCAACCCTCCTCCAGACACCCGGGACCATCGTCTGCGCCCCGGAGCCCCCCGAGGACGAGGACCCCGAGGATCCCGACGACGACCTGGACGTGTGACCCCCCCCAGGGTTATTGTAGGACCTACATAAACACCAGGGGTTACTGCAGGACCTACACAAACCTCAGGACCCCAATAAAGCTGTTTCTATCTCGCCCACCTCCGCGTGATCACTGTGAGGGGTCCCTGGGGGCGGGGGAATCCCCCAGTTTTGGGGGGGAGGCGCCCGGACGCCCGGCGCCCCCCCCGGAGGGTCCCGCCGTGAGCGGGAGAGTGGACTCAGGGACCCGGGGCGGGCGCTGGCGCGGAGAGGCCACACGCCTCGCACGGGCCACGCCCTTCAGGGATTCCCCGCCCCGCCCCCAGCCAGGCCCCGCCCCCCAGCCAGGCCCCGCCCCGCGCAGGCGCACTGGGGGCCGCCCCTCGCGGCCGGCCTTGGCGCCGCGCCCGCGCCCCGGAAGTGCTCGGCCGGAAGTGACCCCGCGGCGGCGAGCGCGGCGGGAGGGGCCGGGCGGGAGCGCGATGGCGGCGGCCGGGGGCGCCCGCCGGTAACGGCCGAGCTCGACCGACCCGCCGCGGCCGGGGACCGCTGGGGGCCCTTCCCCGGGACCGCCTCCCCCGCACCTCCGGGGCCGCCGCCGCTCCCTCCTCCGGGCCTTCGGGGCCGCCGCTCCCCCCGGAGCCGTCGCTCCCCCCGGAGCCGCCTCCCCCGCGCCTCCGGCGCCGCCTTCCCCCGGGGCGGCGGCCGCAGCGGGGCCGGGGGTCCCGGGGCCGGCCCGGGGCTGGGGCCGCCGCCGCCCCCGGCGCGGGGGGCGCGAAGCTGGCGGAGCTGGGCCGGGCGGGGGGCGGCGGCGGGGCCGGGGCCGGGATGATGCGGACCCAGTGCCTGCTGGGGCTCCGCACCTTCGTGGCGTTCGCCACCAAACTCTGGAGCTTCCTCCTCTACATGCTGCGCCGGCAGGTCCGCACCGTGAGTACCGGGGCCGGGGGGCCGCACCGTGAGTACCGGGGGGCGGGCACCGGCCGTACCGGGGCTCTGGCGGGGGCGGGCCCGGCTGGGGGGGTTCCGCATCCCGCTGCTTCCTCCGGGGCCGGGGGGGGGGGGGGGGGGGGGCTCTGTCCGTGCCTCAGTTTCCCCAGCGGGGCCCTCCCGTTCCTCCGCCTTGGGGGGTGCTGGGGTTGCCCGTGGGGGGGTCCCCAGCCCGCGGGGGGCTTTGGGGGCTCCTCCGTGTCCCCAAACCGGGGCCACGCCGGGCGACCGCGGCCCCCCCCGTCCCTCGGGGGTTTGGGGGTGCGTTAGGGGGGACCCAGGCGTCCGGGCGGCGGGGGGGGGGCGCTGATGAGGAGCGGCAGGTGAGAGGTTTAATTTAGCCCGGGGGGGGCACATGCTGGCCCCCCCCGGGGCTCGGTGCCAGCGGCCACTGTCCTGTGCCCAGCGGTGACGGCAGAGGGGACGCTGCCAGGACACGGTGACGTGTGGGGGGGGGGCGGCCGTCTGGGTTCTATTCTGGGCATCGTGGGGGGTAGGACGCCCCACAACAGCCCCGTTGCCCTCCCCCGCGGGGCTGGGGGGGGATTTGGGGGTCTGTCCCCCCACTTCAGGGGTCCCCCGCGGCTGTGACAGTCCCCCCTCCTGTCCTGGCAGGTGATCCAGTACCAGACGGTGCGATACGACGTCCTGCCCCTCTCCCCCGTCTCCCGCAACCGCCTCAGTAAGTTGTGTGGGGGGAGCCCCCAAACTGGGGGGGGGGGGGGGGAGCATGGAGAGCCCTGAAATGGGGGTTGTGAGGAGGAGGGAGAGCGACGTGATGTGTTGGGGCTTGGAGGGGGTCACGAGGCCCCCCCCGGAGTGGGGGGGGATTTGAGGGGGACCCCCTGACACCCCTTTACCTGCCCCCCCCCCAGACCAGGTGAAGAGGAAGATCCTTGTCTTGGACCTGGACGAGACCCTGATCCACTCCCACCACGACGGCGTGCTGCGGCCCACCGTGCGCCCGGGGACCCCCCCAGACTTCATCCTCAAGGTCGGGGGGGGGCTGGCGGTCCCCGGGGTGGAGTTTAGGGGTGCTGGGAGCAGGACCTTGGGGTCCAGAGGCAGAATTTTGGGGTCCCAGGTGCTGGGGTGCAGCTGAGGCTTCTGCAGCCCAAGGTGGGGGGTCCCCAAGGAACAGACTTTGGGGGCCCTGGGGTAGAATCTGGGGTCCCCAGGCAAAGAGTTTGGGGGGGTGGGGGCAGAGTTCAGGGGTGCTGGGCGCAGAATTTGGGGGTCCCAGGTGCTGGGGTGCAGCCGAGGCTCCTGGTGCCTGAGGTGGGGGGTTCCTGGGGGTGTTGGCGTCCCACTGACACCCTCCTCCCCCCCAGGTTGTCATCGACAAACACCCCGTCCGGTTCTTCGTGCACAAGCGGCCCCACGTCGATTTCTTCCTGGAGGTGGTGAGTGACCCCCCAACCCCCCCCCATTTTGGGGACCCCCCAAACCCCCCCTCCGGCACGGGGACCCTCCAAACCCTCGGCGCTGCCCCCCGCCGCAGGTGAGCCAGTGGTACGAGCTGGTGGTGTTCACGGCCAGCATGGAGATCTACGGCTGCGCCGTGGCCGACAAGCTGGACAACAACCGCAGCATCCTCAACCGGCGCTACTACCGCCAGGTGGGCGGGGCGGGGCGGGGCTTGGGCGAGGAAGGGGCGGGGCTGGGGCAGGGAGGGGCTTGGGTGGGGAGGGGCGGGGCTTGGGGCAAGGGGGTGGGGTTTGGGTGGGGAAGGGGTGGGGTTTATGGGGCGGGGCTAAGAGCAGAGCTTGAGTGACAGGGTGGTGTTTGGAGTGGGGCGGAGCTTGAGGGGTGGAGCATGGAGAGGGGCGGGGCCAAGGGCAGGAGGTGAGTGGGGGTGGGGTCAGGGCTGGGGTGGAGCCAGTGTGGGGGTGTGGGTGATGGCAGAGGGTGGGGCCACTGCGGGGGGGGCAGGGCCCCGAGGGGCAGAGCTGCACCCCGGGGTGTGGCCATGGTGTGGGTGGGGCCTTGTCCCGGTGGGCGGGGCCAAGGGGGCGTGGTCTGACGCTGCCCCGCCCCCAGCACTGCACGCTGGAGCTGGGCAGTTACATCAAGGACCTGTCGGTGGTGCACAGCGACCTGTCCAGCATCGTCATCCTCGACAACTCCCCCGGCGCCTACCGCAGCCACCCCGGTACGGCCCCCCCCGCCCCCGCGGCCCCCTGCAGCCCCCCCAGCCCCTCACCGACCCCCCCTCTGCCCCCAGATAACGCCATCCCCATCAAGTCCTGGTTCAGCGACCCCAGCGACACGGCCCTGCTCAACCTGCTGCCCATGCTGGATGCCTTGAGGTGAGACAGGGGGGGCCGGGGGGGTCTGGGGGGTGTCTGGGGGGGCACAGTGGGGTCTGGGGGGGCAGACTGAAGTTTAGGGGGAGTCCTGAGGGGCACAGCAGGGTCTGGGTCACATCCTGGGGGTTCACAGCAGGGCCTCGGGGGGGCACGGCAGGCTGTGGGGTGTCCTGGGGGGGCAGTGTGGTCCTGAGCACCCTGATGTTGGGGTCTGGCTGGTCTGGGGGGCCCAGGGAGCTGTGTGGGGGTCTCATCCCGCTCTGCCCCCCGCCAGGTTCACAGCCGACGTCCGCTCCGTCCTGAGCCGCAACCTGCACCAGCACCGGCTGTGGTGACGGCAGCCCCGCCCGACACCGTCCCCCCAGCGCTGCCGGGACAGGGACCCCCCCGGGCCCCCCACGACAGACAGAGCCAGCGCCGTGGGGACACCCCCCCCCCCCCCACGAGAGACTGT
This sequence comes from Strix uralensis, assembly GCF_047716275.1. Classification (NCBI taxonomy): domain Eukaryota; kingdom Metazoa; phylum Chordata; class Aves; order Strigiformes; family Strigidae; genus Strix; species Strix uralensis. The sequence continues at coordinate 92,465 of NW_027436888.1, forward strand.
GCCAGCGCCGTGGGGATCCCCCGCACCCCCCGAGGAACGGACTCTGCGCCCCGGGGGACACACACGGAGCTTCTCCCCCTCGGCGGGGAGGGGGGAGCACGGAGCCACATCCCCGACTGCGGTGCTGGGCTGGGGGGCGCGGGGGGCTGCCACCCCCCCCCCCCCCGCAGACGGACGGACGGACACGGACAGACGGGCGCTGCCGGCCCCGCCATTTTTCTTTTTAAAAGACCTGGGTCCCACCCGCGGCGTCTCCGCCCTCTCTGTGCCGTGTGTGCGTGTCCCCTCCCCAGCTGCTCATGGGGGGGTTTTGGGCCCCCCCCGACCCTCCTGGGGGGGGGGGTGTGTGTGTGTCCCTGCGTGTCGCCCCCGTGGTCCGCTCCGTGGCCCAGCGCTGGCCCCGCCCCCTCCCGGCTCCGCCGGCGGCGGTCACGTGACGCCACTGTTTACCTCCCGACCCCGCCCGCCACGTGACTCAGCACCCTCGGGCGGTGACGTCAGTCACATGACGGCCGCAGCACCGCCGTGGATCCCTCCGCAGCGCCACCGCCCGGTTCTTTCCGTTTCTCCCTCGGTCCTCCCGTTACCGGCCCGCTTCCGCGCCACCCCCCCTCCTTTCTACCGCCCCCACCCCCCCGCTGCGCAGCCGCCGTTAACAGGGGCGGGGGGCGTACGCCGTTTCCATACCGACGCGGGGTCCAGCGCGGCGGGTCTTGTGCGCATGCGCTACGCCACTTGCGCTGGCGCTGCTCCGACCGCGCATGCGCTGCGCCGTTTGCGCAGGCGCGTGCGCCCCCGTACCCGTGGCCGCGGGGCGGCGGCCGCTACGCCGATTGCGTGGGGCGCGCGCGCTGCGCTGTTGGCGTGGCGGCGGGGGCGGGGCCGCACCGGGAAGCGGGGGAGGGGCCGTATCCGTGCGCCGCGCACGCACCCTCCGGTCCCGGCCCGGTCCCGGTCCCGGCCCCGGTCCCGGCCCGGCCATGAAGTTCCTGTACAAGGAGGAGCACCCGTTCGAGAAGCGCCGCTGCGAGGGCGAGAAGATCCGCAAGAAGTACCCGGACCGCGTCCCGGTGAGCGCCGGGGACCCCCGGGGGACCCTCCGGTGCGCGCCGGGGCCGCCCGCGGATCCTCGCGAACCCCCCGGGGCCGCCTGGGGACCCCCTCGGGACGCCGCTGGGACCCGCCGGCACCGCTGGGCGACGCCCCGGAGACTCCCCCCGGGACCCCCCCCCCCGCGTCGAGGCGCCCTGGCGTCCCTGCCTCACCCCCCCCCCGGCGGCGCGTCCGTGCCTTTACCGGGGCGTCCCGCCCCGTCCCGGCGACCCCCCGCCCCCACCCGAGCCAACCGCCCGCCCCGGACATCCGGGACCCCCTCGGGGCCTCCCCGAGTGGCAGCACCGCGGGACCCCCCGCCCCGCCCCCCCGGGGGTGTCTGCGGGCCCGCACCCCCCATCCCGGGGGGTCCCCCCGCAATCACCCCCCCGCGCCCCCCCCAGGTCATCGTGGAGAAGGCGCCGAAGGCCCGAATCGGGGACCTGGACAAGAAGAAGTACCTGGTGCCCTCGGACCTGACAGGTGGGGGGGGCGGGGGAGCTGGGGGGCGGGGGAGTGGGGGGTCCCTTGGCCCCCCCCTCACCGTGCCCCCCCCGCAGTGGGCCAGTTCTACTTCCTGATCCGGAAGCGGATCCACCTGCGGGCCGAGGACGCGTTATTCTTCTTCGTCAACAACGTCATCCCCCCCACCAGCGCCACCATGGGGCAGCTCTACCAGGTGGGGGGGCCGGGGGGGCCCCGGGGCGGGGAGGGGGGAAAGGGAGGGGGGGGTGTATGCGGGGGGGGGGGCCCTGGTTGGGGTGCGGGTGGGTGGGGGGGTAAATCGGTGCTGGGGGTGTCGGGGGGGCGCTGCTGGGACCCCCCTGACCCCCCCGTGCCCCCCCAGGAGCACCACGAGGAGGATTTCTTCCTGTACATCGCCTACAGCGACGAGAGCGTCTACGGGGCCTGAGCCCCCCCCGGGCCCCCCCCGCCGCCCCCCCCGGCCCCCCGCGGCCCCGCGGTCTCGCCCTCAATAAACGCGACGGAGCCGCCGAGCGGCCTCGGGACTCCTTTGTGCTGGGGGGGGCGGCGGGGGGGGGGGGGGGGGGCGGGACTACAACTCCCGGCGTGCCCCGCGGCGGGCCCGGGGCCGGCGCATGCGCAGTGCGCGGGGGGCGGGGCCTGGCGGGCGGGGGCGGGGCGGGGCGGGGCGGGGGCGGTGCCGAGCGAGGCGGCACCGGACGGGAGCGACGGACGGAGCCGGGGCCCGACCCCGCCGCGGGGCCGCCGCCATGGCCGAGCCCGGCCCCGAAGGTACCGGGGGGGTGGGCGGGCGGGTCCGGGCCGGAGCACCGGGGGGGGGGGGGGAAGAGGGAGCGCCGGTACCGGGGGGCCACGAGGGGGGAGCGGGAGCGGCGGGAGCGGACGGGAGCTTGAACACCCGGAGCCGCGGCACCGGGGGAAACCGGAGCACCGGGAGTGCCGGTACCGGGGGGGGGGGGGCGGCACGGCGCGGGGGGAGCCGCAGCACCGGGAGTGCCGGCACCGGGGGGACCGGAGCGGCGAGAGGGGGGGGAGCAGACGGAGCACCGAGAGTGGCGGTACGGGGGGGGCGGGGGGAGCGGGAGTGCCGGTACCGGGAGGGGGGAGGTGCAGGACCGAGAGTGGCGGAAGCGGGAGCGCTGGGGCGGTGGGGGGGAACCGGAGCACCGAGAGTACTGAGGGGGGCTACCGGGGAGAACCGGGACACCGGGGGGAACGGGAGCGCCGGTCCGGGGGGGGGAGAAGCGTGGCCGGGAGCGGGGTCCCGGGACTGGGCGATGGGGGGGGAGCAGGGACCGGGGGGGGGTTGCGGAGCACCGGGACCGGCACCGGGGAGTCGGGGCGCACACGGGCGGGGGGAGGGGAACTGGAGCGTGCCCGGGGGGGGGCGGCGGGGGAGGGGAACGGGGGGGGGGCGGCGGGACCGGAGGGCGGCGGCGACGTGTGGGGGGGGAGGGGCAAACGGTCCCGGCACCGGGGCGGCCGCGCCCTGAGTCCCCGGTACCGGGGGGGGCCGCTCCGGGTGGTGGGTCGGGAATCCCCTCGGTACCCTCCCCGGGGCTCGCGGTGCCGCCGGTCCCGGTGTGACCCCCCCCCTCCCCCCTCCCCCCTTCACAGACCCGCTCCCGAGCCTGAAGGTGGAGACGCAGGTGAGGGGGGAGGGGGGGCGACCGGGGATTACCGGGAGCGAACCGGGAGGGGGGAGGGGGGATCCCCGTGGCCCGGGAGCCACCCCCCGCCCCCCCCCCCCCCGCGGAGGCTCGCGCAGGCGGGAGCGGCGCCGGGCTCCTCCCGCCGCGCCTCAACCCGCGGGGCCGGTACCGGGGGGGGGGGGTAACGGGGCCGGGGGGGGTTCCGGTGCTGACGGGCCCCCCGCCCCCCCCAGCCCCCCGAGAAGCGCCGCCGGACGATCGAGGACTTTAACAAGTTCTGCAGCTTCGTCCTGGCCTACGCCGGGTACATCCCGGCGGCTGCCGAGGTGAGCCCCGGGCACCGGGAGGCACCGGGGGGGGGCGGTGGGGGGGGAGCGCTGGGAGGCACCGGCCGGGGGTGTTGGTGGTCGCGGGGGGCCCGGGGCTGGAGCTGCCCCGTTGCCCGGCGCCCCCGGGGCCTCCCGCCCCGCCCGGGCCCCCCCCCCGGCCCCGCCGCCGCCGCCGCCGCCCCGGCCCCATCTTGCGGCGGCGCCTACAGCTCCCGGCGTGCCCCGCGCTGCCGCGGGGGTTGCCGGGAGTTGTAGGCGCCGCCTCAATCCACCGCCCTGGGGACTACGAGTCCCGGCGTGCACCGCGCGGCGGCGCCATTTTTGGGGCGGAGCTGGGGGGGCGACGGGAGATGGAGTCCGGCCGTGGGGGGGGGGAAATGGGGGTTCGGGGACCCCCGGAACGGGGGAACAGGGGCCGGGGGGGGCTGGAGCAGCCCTTGGGGTGGGGGGGTATTGGGGGGGTATTAGGGGGGGTCTGGGGTACCCCCACAGCATGGGGGGGTTGGGGCCACCCCTTAGGATGGTCTCGGGGTCCAGGGGGCTCTGGGGCAGCCCCGGGACTGGGGGGGGTCAGGGCCCATCGGGATGTGGGTTTGTGGGGCCGGGGGGGTGCGGGGCAGCCCCGCCGCGGGGGGGCAGATGGAGGGGACGGGAACGGGGGCGTGGGGCGCCCCCCGGGGCGGTGGGGCCCCCCTGACCCCCCGGGCCCCCCCCCAGGAGAGCGGCTGGCCGTCCTCGGGGCCCAGCTCCCCGCTGGGGCCGGGCCGCGCCGAGGGGGGGGAGGGCTGGGGCTCGGCCCCCGCCGCCCTCCGGACCATCGAGACCTTCGTGCGCAAGGCCAAGTCCTCCAAGAAGCGGGGGCTGGGCCGCCTGGCGCCCCCCGAGAGCGCGCTGCTCGACAAGATGCGCCTCAAGGACTCCCTCTTCGACCTGCCGCCCCCCCCCGGCGCCCCCCCCGCGACCCCCCGGCGGCGGGAGCGGCGCAGCCGTCGGGGGGAACCGGGGGGGCCCCGGGGGGGCCGGGGGGAGCCCCGCGCCCGCATCAAGAAGAGCAAGAAGCGGCGGTGGAAGAAGGGGGAGCGGGAGGGGGCCAAGGGCTCCCCCAGCGACACGGACTCGGAGGAGGAGCCCGCGTCCCCCCCGGCCCCCCCGGCGCCCCCCGAGGCGGGGGCCGAGCCCCGGGAAGCGGCGGGGGGCAAACTGGGGGGGGGGGGGAAGGAGGGGGGCAGCACCGAGACCAGCCGGGACGGGGACGGGGACGGCAGCTCCAGCGAGGGGGAGATGCGGGTGATGGACGAGGACATCATGGTGGAGTCGGGTGAGTGGGGGGGGGGGACCCAGCGCCCCCCCCCGCATCCTCCACCCCCTCCCCGGCCACCCCAGGCCCAGGGTCCCCCCGATTTCCCGCTTTTGGGGTCTCCCTGCCCCCCCACCCCATCACCGGGTGATCCGAGTCCCCCAGCACCTCCCCTTCTGGGGACCCCCGACCCCCCCAGCGCCCCTGAGAACCCCACCCCATCACCAGGTGATCTGGGGATGGTTCTGGGGTCCCCCTGAGCCCCCCCAGTGACCCTCAGCACCCCTGACCCCCCCCAGGGATGGTCCTGGGGTCCCCTGACCCCCCCAGCGCCCCCTCCTGCCCCCTGACCCCCCCCACGGATGGTTCTGGGGTCCCCTGACCCCCCCAGTGCCCCCCCCAGCACCCCTGACCTCCCCCAGGGATGGTTCTGGGGTCCCCTGACCCCCCCAGCGCCCCCTCCCGCCCCCTGACCCCCCCAGGGCTGGTCCGGGGGCCCCCTCCCCTTTGGGCCCCCCCGACCCCCGCTCTGCGCCCCCAGGCGACGACTCGTGGGACCTGATCACGTGCTACTGCCAGAAGCCGTTCGCGGGGCGGCCGATGATCGAGTGCAGCCAGTGCGGGACCTGGATCCACCTGTCGTGCGCCCGCGTCAAGAAGAACAACGTCCCCGACGTCTTCTACTGCCAGAAGTGCCGCGAGGGGCCCCGCCGCGCCCCCCCCGCCGCCCCCCGCCCCGGGGGGGACCCCTGACGCCCCCCGACCCGGGGGGGTGAGGCGCCCCCCGCCCCTGCCCCGGCCGCGCAGCCCTGGGGGGGGACGGGGGGGTGGGGGGGCCTCAGGGACGGGACTCGGGGGGGTTTGGGGGATCCCCCCCGCGATGGGGGCGCGGGGGTCTCGTACCCCGCGATAAGGGAGGTTTGGGGGAGCCTCATCCCCCCCCCCGATAACGGGGTGTTTGGGGGGACCCTCCCCCCCCAGGATAGAGGCGGTTTGGGGGGATCCCCCCCCCGGGAACGGGGGCTCGGGGGTCCCTTAACCAGGTCACGAGGTTTGGGGGGACCCTCCCCCCCCGAGCAGATTTGGGGGGCCCACTCCCCCTCAGGATAGGGGAGATGGGGGGGCCCTGGGGGGAGGTTTGGGGGTCCCTCCCCCTGCCCCCCCCCCCCCCCCGGGGGTCCCGAGACTCAGGGGCTTTGGGGGACCCTCGGCCCAGCAGTGGGGGGGCCCGGCCCCAGGGCAGGTCTGGGGGGGCCCCCCCGTGTACAGTCGGGCTGTAAATAGAGGGGGGAAGCGGTTTTTTCATGTGTGTTATTTTTTTAAACTTTTATTTGCCCACACCCCGCTTTTTCCTGGGGGGGGCGCCCTGCCCTTCCCCCCCTTAGTTTGGGGGTGCTGGGAGCATCTGTGGGGGGCACCCCCAAAACGGGCCGGCCTGTCCCAGTGCCCCCCGAGGGGGCTGGGAGGGGTTTTGGGGATCCCCCCCCCTTTGTTTTAAGAATAATATTTTGGAGTTGGCGGGGGGGCTGCAGCCCCCCCTGTAAATAAACGGCGCCGCGGCTTCGTACGGGGGGGTCAGTGTCCCTCTGTCGGCTCCTCGCCCGCGGGAATCCCCCAAAACGGGCGTTAATCCCCCAAAACGGGCGTTAATCCCCCAAGTGTGGGTGTCCCGGACACGCCCCCTGCGCGCGGCGCCCCCCCCGTGGGCGGGAGTCACCATGGCGACGGGCGCCATTTTGGCTCGGCCCCAGCCGGGCGCGGGCGCCATCTTACGGCGGGGCGGAGGCGGCGGCGGCGGCGTCCCGGGAGTGGGCGGGGCCGTGCTCGCCGGTTCATTTGCATACATTTGCATACCGGGGCACGCGCGGCCCTTCACTCCCCTTCCCAGCGTGCCCCGCGCGGGGCCGCCCCGCCCCGGCCCGTGACCTTGTCGGGGAGGGGCGGGCGGGGCGGGGGACCCGGGGACACCGGGACGGACCCGGGACACCGGCGGGCGGCGGCGCCATGAGGGGAGCGGCCGGGCTGGGGCTGCGCCTGCTCCGCCGGGCCCCGCCGCGGTGAGCCCCGGGACGGGGGGTCGGGGGGGCCCCGGGGGCGGGGCCGGGCTGTGCGGAGTTTGGGGAGAATTCGGGGAGTTTCGGAGGGTCCCGGGAGTTGGGGGAGCGGCGGGGGGGGGACACGGGACACCGTGAGGGCTCAGGGCGTCCCGGGGCCGGGGGGGGCGGAGTTTTGGGGATCCCGGCGCTTGGAATTGGGGGGGGGGGGGGGGGAAGCGGAATCGGGGGGGGGTCTCAGGTCTTGGGGGACCCCCCAGTGCGTGTGGGGGAGGTGTTGGGGGACTGGGGGGGCCCCGCGGTTTGGGGGCCCCGGGGAGTCCCGAGACTCGGGGGGGGGAGGGGGGTGAGGGGACCCCGGGGTTTGGGGGGTCCCGGGGGGGCCGCTGTGACACCCCCCCCCCCCCCCCATCCCCAGGCTCGGCGGGGTCCGGCTGCAGAGCACGCATGAGGCCGAGGTAGGGACCCCCAAAACCCGCGATTCCCCCCAAAACCCGCCACACCCCCCCCCGGCCCGTGACGTCAGAACTGGGGCAAAGGGCGTGAGCTGGAAACTGGGGGAAAGGTGACGGGCGGGGGGGGGGGTGGGGGGGGTGTTTTGGGTTGTTTTGGGGTGTTTTGGGTTGTTCTGGGTTGTTCGGGGGGGGGTGGGTTGATGTGGGGGGCCGGGGGGGGTTGGGGGTACAGGGGCAGGTTTGGGGGGGGGGTTGGGGGTACGGGGATGGTTGGGGGGAGTCTGGGGAGGGCCCGAGGGGCGTTGGGGGGGTTGTGCGGAGGGTGGGGGTTTAGGGGGGGGACACGGAGAGTTTTGGGGGGTTTGGGGGTTTTGGGGTGCTCTCCCCCGGAGTCTGGGGAGGGCCCGAGGGGCGTTGGGGGGGTTGTGCGGAGGGTGGGGGTTTAGGGGGGGGACACGGAGAGTTTTGGGGGGTTTGGGGGGTTTTGGGGTGCTCTCCCCCCCTCCACAGGCCGTGCTGCACAAAACCGGAGCCACGGTGGCGGCGGCGGCTGCTGCCCCCCCCAAGGCCCCCCCCGCCCTGGAGGTGAGTTTGGGGGTCGGGGGGGGCATCTGGCGCTCGGGGGGGGGAGGGGTGACCCGGCTGCCCCCCAATATCTCCCCACCCCCCCCAGGAGTCCAAGTCCTTCGCCGTGGGGGATGTTCCTGGGGCGGCTGAACACGGAGCAGGTCTTCCCGTACCCCTCAGGTGGGGGCACCCCGAAATTATGGGGGGGGGGGGCCCAGCCCTTTACTCCCCCCCAGCTAACGGGCCCCCCCGCGGCAGCGCTGAGCGAGGAGCAGGAGCAGACGCTGCAGGAGCTGGTGGGACCCGTCACCCGCTTCTTCAAGGTGCGAAGGGGGGGTTGGGGGCAGGGGTGCACCCCTTTCCCAGGCATCCAGGGGCTGGGGAGGGGGCGGTCTGGGGTCCCTGACCCCCCCGTCCCCCCCCAGGAGGTGAACGACCCGGCCCGTAACGATGCGCTGGAGCAGGTGGAGGAGGCGACGCTGCAGGGGCTGAAGGAGTTGGGGGCCTTCGGGCTGCAGGTGCCCCCCGAGATGGGGGGGCTGGGGCTCTCCAACACCCAGGTGAGGGGGGGACCCCTTGGGGACCCCCTGAGCCCCCTCATCAGCCCCCCTGACCCCTGGGGACCCCACCCCAAGCCCCTACTTACCTTTTCATCCCCTTGGCGACCCCCTTCAGCCCCCCCAAAGACCCCCTCTGCGCCTGGGTCCCCCCTCCATCCCTCCCCCAACCCCCTTGGGCCCCCCCCTTCTCCTTGGGACCCCCTTCAGCCCCCCTGAGCCCCCTTTGACCTTAGGGACCCCCCTTCCGATAACCCCAACCTCCCTGCGTCCCCCCTCCTCGGGGACCCCCTTCAGCCCCCCCACAAAGACCCTTTCTACCCCTGCCCCCCCAAACCCCTTGAGCCCCCCTCCCTCCTCCTCAGGGACCCCCTTCAGCCCCCCCACAAGACCCTTTGTACCCCTGCCCCCCCCAAACCCCTTGAGCCCCCCCCCCCCTCCTCGGGACCCCCTTCAGCCCCCCCGCAGACCCTCTCTGCCCTTGGACCCCCCCCCCATCCCTCCCAAGCCCCCACCTCGCCCCCCCATGCCCAGGCCCCCTCCCCAGCCCCCCGCAGCCCCCCCTGACCGTGTCCCCCCCCCCAGTACGCGCGGCTGGTGCAGATCGTGGGCGAGCACGACCTGGCGTGGGCATCACGCTGGGCGCCCACCAGTCCATCGGCTTCAAGGGGCTGCTGCTCTACGGGACCCCCGCCCAGAAGCAGAAGTACCTGCCCCGCCTGGCCACCGGTACGGGACGGCCCCGGGGGGGGGTGGGGGGAGCCGGGGCCCCCCTGACCCCCCCTTCCCCCCCAGGGGAGGCGGTGGCGGCTTTCTGCCTGACGGAGCCGGGCAGCGGCTCGGACGCCGCCTCCATCCGCACGCGGGCGCGGCCCAGCCCCTGCGGCACCTTCTACACCCTGGACGGCACCAAGACCTGGATCAGGTGGGGCCGGGGGGGCTCCCCGGGCCTGGGGGGGTTGAGCGCCGCCCCCCCTCACGCCCCCCTCTGCCCCCCCCAGCAACGGCGGCCTGGCCGAGATCTTCACGGTGTTCGCCAAGACGCCGCTGCGGGACGAGGGCGCGGGGGCCCCCCGGGAGAAGGTGACGGCGTTTGTGGTGGAGCGCGGCTTCGGGGGGGTCACCCAGTGAGTGGGGGCGAGGGGGGGGCGGGGGGGGCTGGCACCCCCCGGCCTGACCCTGAGCCCCCCAGCGGAGCCCCCGAGAAGAAGATGGGGATCCGGGCGTCGAACACGGCCGAGGTGCACTTCGAGGGGGTGCGGGTCCCCGCCGAGAACGTCCTGGGGGCGCCCGGGGGGGGCTTCAAGGTGGCCATGAACATCCTCAACAACGGCCGCTTCGGGATGGCCGCGGCCATGGCCGGCACCATGCGGGGGGTCCTGGCCAAGGCCGTGAGTACCCCCGCACCCCGGGACTGCCCCGGCACCCCCCCCCACCCCCCGCACCCAGAGCCGCCCCGGGACCCCCCCACCACCCCCACAGCCCAGAGCCACCCCGGGACCCCCCTACACCCCCCGCACCCCAGGACCGCCCTGGCACCCCCCACACCCCCTGCACCCCAGAGCCACCCCAGGACCCCCAAAACCACCCTGGGACCCCCAAAACCACTGCAGGACCCCCCCAGCACCCCCAAAACCACCCTGGGACCACCCTGGGACCCCAAAACCACCCTGGGACCCCCCCCACACCCCTCCAGCACCCCCAAAACCCAGCTGGGACCCCCCCAGGACCCCCAAAAAAACTGTTGGAAACCCTCAGACCCCCCTGGGACCCCCAAAACCTACTGGACCCCCCCATGGGACCCCCAGATTCCCCCCAGCCCCCCCAAACCCCTCCTTACCCCTCAGGACCCCTCTGTATCCCCCTGAAACCGCCCCCCCCCCTTCCTACCCCTCTCTGTGCCCCTGGGGGTCCCTTGTCCCCGCTCAAGCCCCCCCAATGCCCCCCCACAACCCCTTTAGAGAC